>NC_056742.1:288351389-288578889 GCF_019279795.1 Protopterus annectens
GATACACATATACACAAAAAGTTACTGTTTAAACGAAATGGGCTTGTAGTCACATGACATACAACAGACCAATAAAATTTCCTTCCCTCACCATAAGCAAAAATAAAATTAACCCTTTCATTCCCTTTTTTGATGTTTAAAACATACAAGTGCTACTTACCTTCATTAAAGTACGTTTCTATGATAAGAATTGGACCTTTCTCATCTAGAAAGACTCAACAATTTTAACACACATAAAACTGAAGTAATCTCATTCAATCCTGGGTGCTGGCATGCATTAAGACAAATTTGCCACAATAGCTCCAATATTTCTAATAATAATGGAAAAGGACCCCTTCTATTGTCCTGAACTAACTGATAAATGACTCTAAATCTGAAACTATGAGTTGGTTTTGGATGGTGTGTCTGGCTAGAGCGTTTTCCTGCTTGCCCTTTCTTATACTGTACATATGCTGATACATCAGCCTTTTAACTTTTGCTCAGTTTTCCCAATTTGATACGCTGGGCATGACTGACACTATGCCAAATATATAATCATTTTTGAATTACAGTTGTATTTCCTGGCCACAGTAAACTTTTTATTCCTCACCCAAAATGTTCCGCCCTCCTCAACATATTTACAATAAGGGCATATACCACATTTGTACATCCCTGGATACCTCACTGGGCCAGGACCTTGGTTGTATTCCAACCATTTTTTTAAGTTTTTACTTCTTTTAAAAATAATTTTTTGGTGGACTGGTAGTTTATTGTTTACTGTCTTATCAGTTAATAATAAATACCAATTCTTGTATAAAGCCTTCCTAAGATCTGTGGCTTTTAAGTTAAAAGGTGTTATAAAACTAAGTACATATGAGCTCACATATGAGCTCACATTAATAAGTTCCTAGTGGAGTTGGACTAATGGAGTTTGGCAACAAACCAATCTGTCTAGAGGAACACCTTCAGTCTTTAAAGGTTAGACAGAGAAAGTAGGGCGGTGGGGGGTAGGTTTGGGTTGGGGGTTAGGCAAGGATGTTAAGGATAGTAGGAAATGGAGGGGTTAGTTAAGGTTGGAAAATGAAGGGCTAATTCATTAAAGGAAGGTTTGGAGGAAGTAAGGGAGATGTAGGGTGGAGCTTAGAGGGGCTTTATGTGTGGGTAGGTGAGGCAGGGATCACATTTAGGCATGATCTTGCTACCGGCCCTTCTCTCCCCTTTTTTCTGGGGCATGTAGGATTGTTTTACCAGTGTGGCTGGGTGCTTAGGGGGAGAAGAGGGGCAGGCTTGTCTCTATTCTGTTCCCCCTCTGGTGTTTGATTTGATGTAAGGATTTATGGGAGTGACAGTGAGCAGTCGGATTCTGCTTGATTAATGAGAATAACTTGGTAGAGGTGAGGACACTGCTTATTCGGCCAGGGTGAGCGGGCATACGCTGCCCTGATGAATGATTAAAAGGATGTTTTTCTTGTTATTAATAAATATTAATAAATTGAAATGATGCAATAAAGTTATGATATTTTTATGAAGTTAATAAAGGTTGTCAAAGGTCGATTTAGTGTATTGTTTCTTTATTGAAGTGGAGTGGTACAAATAAATATTACTCTCTTCAGGTATTTTAATAATGTGTTGATTCAGTGAGTGGTAGTGTATACCTTTTTCAGTGACACTGAAATCTAACAGCTGAGAGAGTATATAATTTCTCCGCATGTGTTTTCTTTCTGGACTACTATACTCCTATTGTTATGTCATTTCTGTTTGTATTAGGGTATTACACACATTAGTAGTACACTTTCATTTAGCAGACACCTGAAATAATCCCACTGTGAGTTTGCATATGTTTAGTTCATATTGTAAAAAAATGTAAATGTGGTATTATGACCCTTCATGAAAGGTATCTGTAGGATTCAGAAAGCAAGCTTATGTTTGCTTAAGCATATACAGGTTGGACTTTTTACTTTTAAATAAGTGTGATGTCTTTCATCATACCTATTAAACAGGATGTTTTTGCTGTTTTACGACTGCATATTTTAATTTCCCATTTTAAAAATAATCTGTATGCTGCCTGGCATCTTGATAACATGCTTGACCAAGATTTGGTGAATTAGATACTTTTAGCATGATGTGATTTTAATCTTAAATGTTGCTTTTCATTGTTTAACTTAGTTGGTCAGTGTGGATGCCATTGCTGTTTTACCAAGTTATGTTATACATACATTCTGCTTACGATTTACCCAAACAAGCAGGTTTATGTCAGCTGGTGCCATAGGCAAAAGGGCTCCATGGCGCCCCTACCACACCACTCGGTGCCCCCATCCAGGTCTACCTACACCAAATAAGTACTGGAAAAGCACCCCTACTAGAGTGGCACCCTAGGTGGCCGCCTAGTTGGCCTATGCCTAAGGCCGGCTATAGGTTTACTGAAATGACTTCTCTAAGCATTCAATTTCTGATCACAGTGGGATTCATTATACCATACAAGGCTCTGCTTATGGTTAGCAGGTACCCTGTTATTCTTTTTGTCATATGTGCAGTTGATTGATCAGTCCTGAATAGGTCACTCAAAGCTAAATCATTCAGAGTTATTCTGCTCACTCTCATAGGCTCATGAGTGATTGACTGCATATGGAGCATGGCAGCTTCTCATTCTGAATATAAAGTAGATAATCAGCTGACCTACTGGCACAGAAGCAATGCAGCTTTTGGCACCACTGGGGGCCTGAGTTTGGGAACACACTCAGGTGGCTGCTAGGGTTAGCCAGGGGGATAATAATGAAACAGTTGATTGCTACCCGTCTTATTACCTGGAAACATTTTTTTGCAATTTCATCACCTGTGAAACCACTGGTAGAAAACAGGATCTTTACAGTCCTTTTCTAAGAGCGGAGTGAATATGTCTAGTGCATATGGATCTTGACCTGCTTTTGCCTTAACAGTGTCTTGTGGTTCCACATCCATAACTCCTCATGCTCTAAACACTGCCCACCAAGAGGTAGACTTCCCAAGGAATTGTTTCACATATCAGATTATCCAAAAAGGAACAATTGTAGGATTCGGGGATCAAGAGATGAGGAAGCTGGAACTTAGCAGGGATCAGATGAGGAGAGGAGAAGGTGGTAAAAGAACATCCATTAGACAAATGTTAAAGCCAGCAATTCTAAAAATGTCTCATTCATAATAATAACTAGCAAAATAACATCCATCTCAAACTATAAATGAAAAAACTACAGTTTGTCTTAATTCAGAAAATACTCATCTATATAGAATATTTCTTAATCTTTAATCTTCAACAACCACAAAACTGCCATATGCCTTAATGATAAAATATGAGATTTGTGTTTTAATGTGTGGTTTTATTGACACATTAGTCATATTAAGCAGGGGAGATCCAAAGTTGAATTCATAATGACTAGAAAAAATGTGGCCAGTGTATCAGGGACCAGAGAAATGTCCCTACTTTTTTGATATGTGTTACAGGAACTTTATATCCACCTGAGCTACCATCATGTCAAGCAGATGGAACCTTGATTTAACATGTCATCTAAAGGACAGCACACTCAGGAATGTATCATCCCATTGGACACTGAAGACAAGCACATCGAGTAGGAATAGCGCACATACACTTTAGTTATTCCAGCATCAATGGTATATGTGTTATCTATGATGGCCTTGTGACAGTGAAACTGAACCCAGACATAGAGCTTTTGACTCAGCATAATACTCCCATGATAGCCCAGTAGGGGTGGCATGAATAATAAAATCTGATATACTGCATCAAAGTTTACAGATCTATTAAATATGTGTGGTCCCACGCCATATGTTAGCAGTGGAAGTCAATGATAGTTGTTTAATAATTATGTTTTGATAGTTGCTTAATAATTACATTTTATAGATTTTTGGTGAGATTATATCTGAAGTAATGCACAGAGTTCTAGAAGAATGCTTGTAGGATAGCAAAGAAGGTTGAATAAAGATTAAATGTTTGTATAACTGGCTCCATGTAGCAACCATTGATAAACTCAGTATGAATGTAATTAAACTGAAAGTAGTAGAAGTAGCAGTGCACATCAATAATATTTATTATTCCTTAAAAAATAAAGATGAATGTCAAGCAGCTGTTTACAACACATATGTTGTTAGTGTCTGCATGACAATTTGAGGAATCAGAAGATTTACAAGGTTGCATTATTTCATGCAAAGGGTAGTGAAAACTGTCTACTAATAAGAAGGAATGCTACACAGAAAAAGTTCTTTACTGCATAGATAATCTACAATTAATATTATTTGAGAAGATAGAAAATTGTAGGGGTGGTCTGTGGGCTTTGAACCTTAGCACCCAAGAGATTCTGGAGTTATGCATCTGAAACAACTAATGAACCAATGAGATGGTGTTTCTCATCATATTATTGTATGCTTCTAAGCAAAATGTTTGCATATAACAAGCAGTAGGTTTGAATCAAAACCAGTTCCTCATAAACTCTTGACGATTAGAGTTGTGCCTGACATTGCTTCTTGTAATATGGCATTCAATACTCATGCTCAAAGAAAACACACTCTGATGTAATAGTCAAGGAGTCTGTAAGAGGCATACAAACAACTAGAGCAAATATTTCTGAAATTTTTAGAATCTTATCTATACTAATAGACCAGAAAAAACTAAAACACAGTCTCTCTGTGTTCCTTTCCTGTTATTTTACAATCCCATGTATACTCAAAGTATACTCAAAGTATGCTTCTTAAATACTACCAAACATTTTCTGAATTCCAAGTTAAATGTTCACTATATTTTATTTCACAGTACTTCCAAGAAGATTAAACAATTAAAATTACTTTAATTTTGCTTATGAAATAATAATAGCAAATAAGCTTAGTGTTTAATTAAATGTAGCACCACCTATCCCAGGGGAAATATATCTATATCTGTATCTACACACACACACACACACACACACACATATGTATATATATATATATATATATATATATATATATATATATGTGTGTATGTTAGTACAGCCATTCTGGAAACAGTTGGGAGCACAGAAACAGAACTGCTATATTAGGCACATTGGGATAGAAGTCATCCCACAGCGATGCGTTAGCTTTTGTAGCTCTTTGTCTAATCAAAGAATGGTTCTGGCTAGACTTCTGTGAGCAGAGAACAGCTACAGGAGACATACAACAGATTACAAAAATGATTGCAGTCATGCTGGTTAGGTCAACATGCACATTCACAGCAGAAACAAAAGACAAATTAATCAGAATGTGTCTTCCAGGTGCAAACCACAGGTGCATTTGTTTAACTCATTTCAAAAAAATTGCTGTTAAATTCTAAATTTAGTAAGTCTGATCAACTGACCTGTTTTTATGTGCAAAAACTAATGGTTGTCTTTGTTGGAAAAATAAATATAAAACTGAAAAATGGCAGTGGACAAAATCTATTTTTATTGTACAGTGAAGCACCTCAAAATAAATCTTGCTTAGAAACAGTGCACTGAAACCTTCTAATTAAATGTTAACATTAATGCCTGGTAAGTATTATGTTTCTATGGAATCTACCTGTCTGTTTCTTATTTTCTGTGGTGGTAGAAAAGCAATGTTATTGGGTTGTTACGGTTTAACACATTCCTCTCATTCATTACTATGTTTTCTTTAAATCTTGCTTCCTTACCATATTACAACATAGATGATTATGATTGGTTCCCAGGTCATAATGTGTATATCATGTGTTCCAAACATAGATGTGAAGTTCTTGAGGTGAATCTTGGCACCCATAATAATTACACATGGAGATCAAATTATAATTCTTTGTAGTGCATGCACATTTATCTGCTGCATATACTAGTATCTACATAAAAGTAAAATAAAGGATAAAAAAGGTGATGTGCTGGCTTTAAAAGCTGGTAAATTGGTGGGGAGGTGGTGGATGCCCTTACATGTTTCCTGTCTTCCTGTACTGTAGCAGATAGCAGGCAGAAGCAGGAGTTGAAATGAAAAGACTTCATGTTCTGCTGCTGCTGTTTATTGGCTGGCGCTGACTGCTTTTAGTACCATTTGTGATCGTAATAGCACATAGAGAGTGCTTAAAAGTTAAGCACCATTTAAGTCAAGTCCCACACTAGTCTAGCCCTGAATCAGAATGTTATTCAACTGTTATTGGACTGTAATCATGGCATTCCATGCACTACAACATTATTTTCAGTAGAAACACATTAAATTGTTGGTCTATTCCGATTAAATAGAGTAGAAACAAAAGAAGGAAAGGCAAAATTACATAATAATTCATATGATGATCCCTGTTGTGCTGGAACACAAAACACAGCAATGAAGAAAACGTTGAAAAGCAAAACAAATGGGCTTCGTGTCATTTTTAGTCTTGCATCAGGAGCCTTCCGATCTTTGAATATGTAAAATTGTCTAAGGTCTAAATATCATTTAAAACAGGAAAACAAATATGATGATAAACCATATACAATTATGGTAGAAGCAAATTATTTTTAGGTAAGTTTCATATAGTTTTACACAGCAGTAGAATATCTGTAACTTTCATGTAAGATGCCAAGTGGGATAAGTAGGCACAGGTGATGCCTTTGCTAAAGGGAACCTGTCAGCTGATGGCCAAAGTAATTTGAGTATGTATATCCTGGAACATTAAAGACTGAAAGTAACTATTTACTTGGTAGTCCATTCAGTGGAGAGAAATCTCATCAAGTAGTGGACAGCAGAGGACAGGGTCTCACTGTTCAGACCAATCTATGCATATTTTGAAAGGATCCAAATGTAGCACTCCAGAGGCAGGACCAGACACAAAGATGTGTACAAAAACCTTTAGTAACAAAGTAGAACATTGATAACTGGTACCTTAATGATTGCTTGCAAGCTAAAATGGTCCCAAGAGGACTAAGGGTACATAAGTACCTGAATAACATTGTTGAAGGATCTGAATTTCATGTAGAATTGCTTAACATTTTTGACCAATGTGGGTTTAGTATTATGAAGGGTATTATTAAGAATAATAAAAAGAAAATGGATAGTATTTATGGATATATTGAGAAGGTTAATAAAAGTGTCACTAGTGACCTTATGTACACTATAGATGAGGAAAGAAGGAAATATGTGGATATTAAAAATAAAATAGATGCAAAGATTAACTATATGATAAAGAAGAAAAGTAAAAAAAAAATATGCAAGGGTGAGGAAGAATACAAGGATGGGAGAAGTTACCCCAAACCAAAATACATGTATGGTAAGTGGTTTTGGAACAGAGAAGGTGGAGTACAAGTTAGGCAAGATGGAGGAGAATTGTCTCATTCTAATAACAGTGGTAGTTATGCAAGTAGGAGGAACAGTAATTTAAGATTTGATGACCCTTTAGAATACCCCTGTTAAGATGTTCAGAGAGGATAAGAAATCAGTCCTTGAACTAGTACTCAGTGAATTACAACAGATTGAAGAATTAATTGAATGTAATATAGGAACAATTAATACCCCAAAAGAGGTGATAAAAGAAACATCTAAAGTATATAAATTTAATAATTACTAGATTTTTAATTACAGTAATACGGTTTAAAATTCAACATATTTTAGTCTTTTTATGAAAGGTTTTAAATATGTGCCAAGCACAAAAAGTGATGTTAACAAATTAATACTGGATCTAAAATTATTTATTAGAAAGAAGAATTTGGAGTACCTACTTTCCAATAATAGTGAAATTCCAGTATAGGATTTGATTTTAAGAAGAAAAAGTACATATTACCCTCCTATACATCCCCAATTAAAAATTTTGAAGTATTAGTTGAAAGGGAATTGAGAAAGAATTTTAAATCTAATAAATACAGGTTTAATTTTATAAAGGATGAAAGGTTATTACTTAATGAAATTAAGAACAATAATAACATAAGAGTAATGAAATAGGGCAGAGGGGAAGGGATTGTAATTATGGATAACATTTTATATATAGGAAAAAATTATGGAAATTTTAAATGATACTAGTAGATATGAACAGGTGTCTAGAAATGAAATAAACATTACCTGTAGTAAGTTCGATTGTGAACTGTATGATGTACTGTTGGAAGGTTCTATTAGACCCAAGGAATATATGCACTGTTGGAAGGTTCTATTAGACCCAAGGAATATAACATTTTGAGAACTGTTAAACCAGCAATTCCATCCATTTTTGGGATTCCCAAGACTCATAGGGATACCTTTGACCCACCAATGAGACCCATTGTAGCAGTAGGTGGATCGAAAACTCATTCTTTAGCTATATATGTTGATAAAAAAAAATAAAAAGAATAAATACAGTTTTTCTGAAAGACTCATGGGAATTCCTTAAGGAAGTGAATGATAATTTATTCAGTTAGGATATTTTTTTTGTTACTATTGATATTATAGATTTATTTTCTAGTATTCTTCATAAATTGGGTCTTGAGTGGTTTGAAAAGGCTATGATGAAAAGGGACTTTTACTTCAAATGAATTTAGAGTGATTTTAACTTTAAAGGAAATGATTTTAGAGAATAATTGTATTGCTTTTGAATGGGATGGGAGAAGAAATACATTGTTAATTCTGCCTATGCTCAATATTAGACCTTATACAAATGCTTTTTAGGTGATATGATAATAGTTTGGAATGGTTGTGAACAAAATTTAAAGGAATTTATAGAATATATTAGTCAAACTAAACAGTTTTTAAAATGTACTTACAATATTGAGAATCCTGTGGTTAATTATTTGGATGTAACCATACATAAAGTTGAAGAAAAGAATAGTTTTAAATCTACTCTTTTTCAAAAGAATACTTTTCCCATTTCCTATCTGTACTTCATGAGTATACATCCGTATAAACAAAAAAGAAATATAGTGAAAAGACAGTTTATTATGGACTATAGGATGAGCTCATAAGAAAATGATTTTAGGAAAGAATGTGAAACTGTTAAAAAGTGTCTTTAGAAAGAAAATATCCATTAACTCTTTTAGAGAAGGTCATTCAGGAAGTGAAGAGAGACAGAGGTAATAAATATTTCCCATTATTAAGAAGGAAGGATGTTACTATTTTTAGAAAAGAAAAGATAGAGGAGTCGAATGAGGCTCAACGAGAACACAATGGTGCTTTTATTACCAATTATCACCAGGACACTCATATTGCCACATAGATTATTAATAAATATTGGGTTCTATTTAAAAGTTTTTCAGATGTTAAAAACCTGTTTGTAAGTACTGTACATTTTATATTTAAGAAGAATAAGTATATTAAGGATATTCTTGAGAAAAAAGACAGAGATATTAATAAGGGAAACACCAAGTAAGTAGGAATGTATAAGTGTGGGAAATGTAAACAGTGTATGGTTGTTTTAAATGGAAGTTCTTTATATCTTCCTAGTAGGGCTAAATTTATAATAGCTAATGAATATTGTAATTGTTCATAGGTGTGTACCAGGCTAATGGCCCTGGACCCTTTACAAGCATAGCCCATAGAAGTGCCATGGCATCGTGCTGCTCAAACCTAGTTCCCAGTGCCTCTATCAAGTAGATCCACTGGCATGATCCACAAGGTGAACTTTCTATTACCCATCTACTCATCGAGATTTCTCTTGAAGAGGAAAAGTCATCACTACCAATTCTTGAACCCAGGACCCTGTGCACTACAATCACAGCAACATACCTCTACACCATCTGAGCTGCGGGAAACAAAAGGTTTAATATATTTAGCTACTTGCAAAAACTGTGAGGCATTCTATGTGGATAAAACTGAAAGAAGTCTTAGAAAGAGACTATATGAGCACTATTATAGTATATCAGTTTCTAACCCCAGGAATGCCTTATATAAACATACTTTAACTTGTCCTGATTCAAAATTTTAATATTTTTCTGTTAGAAACTGTGCCCTGGAACATTTGAGGGGGCCTATGGGAAGAGAAGATCGAATGTAGAGAAACTTATTGGCAAGTATTTTTGCAATAAGTATCCAGGTTTAAATGATAATATTTCAATAGACCCTCTTTTAAAATTAAGAGCAGCAAGGTTGTAGATGTTTTTAGTTTTATGATGGTTGGTTTTAAGTACATGTATGTATGTATATATATATATATATATATATATATATATATATATATATGTATAGATATATATATATATATATATATATATATATATATGTATATATACACTGTACTTCATTGAAAGAACAATTCAATAAAGAACAGTAGACCCACAATTATGCAAAAGTACACTTAACCAAAAGTGCACTTTTGTGAAGACCTTTTCAACGAACCGACCAGGATAACCAAAACAATGTTTTTGCAGGGGGCCAAGCCCCCCTGCACCCCCATGTGGGAGGCTGTGTCCCCCACACCCCCCTACTTAAATATACCAACTCCAAAATCGCATTACATTGGGGAAACATGTAAATTCCCTTTTCCCCACTGTAGTGTGCTTTAGCGCCTCAGTGTTCCTTAATGGTTCGTTGAACCATTCTTCACGGAAGTGCACTTTCGTGTAAGTGTTGGCTTACTTCTCATTTTTGAAGTGATATACTTTTGATGAAGAGAAGTAGACCCATATAGATATATATATATATATATATATATATATATATATATATATATATATATATATATATATATATATATATATATATATATATATATATATATATATATATATATATACATTTGTTTTTATGTATCTCTTCCCTTATACATAGGTGTTTTTCTTAACATAAAACTCCCACTAATATATTATTCATTTTTTGTTTTGTTTTTTTTTGTTTTTTTATTTTATGATATGGGGTAATATATTTTATATAGGGTATGTATTAATGTTTTAATATTTTGTATTATTGTTCAGGTGTTTTATGATCAAAATATTATGGATTCTTGTGTATGTTTGTCATTTTGATTGTACTTCAGATTTTAGGTCAGTAGGGTTTAGTAGAATGCTTTCTCATTCTTATACACATTGGACACAGCAAGAATTTTTCGTTTGGTGTCTTTATTATTATTTAAGTTATTTTGAAAGGGATTTTTATAAAAGGATGTAATTTAAAGTATATGTGCTTTTAGTACCATTTGTAATATTTGTCCTGTTTTATAGTTTGGAAATATAATGACATTAGGTGTAATTATTCATTTGTAATTAATCAATTAACTGAAGTGTATTTAAATGTTTGGGGGTTCAAATGGCTATCAGTGCTGAGGAAGTCTTGGTCTTCTGAGATGAAAAACGCGGTGAGCCAGTTAAGCGTTTATTGTGTTTCATATTTTTTATTTTTTGTTCTACTTCAGTATTAAATGTTTTTGTGCACATCTTTGTGTCCAGTCCTGCATCTGGAGTGCTACAGTTTGGATTATTTGTGTTGGCATTTTGGTGCTTTTGCGGTGCTTCTCTTCCTACTTTCATAAGCATATTTTCATATCACATCATCCTTGAAGCACAGAGAGACAAAATGCATCACTTTCCTGCTATTGTAGCTTTTGTTGTTAAAACTACACAGTTGAGATGTCTTTCAGCTTTTCCAGGTTAGGGTCATCACAGCAGAACTCCAGTCCGCTTATGACTGGCAGTGGATTTTTACGGCGTCAAGTTGCCAGCCCAGTGCCAAACATTCAGAGAAGGCACATAAGCATTCACTCACCTACCTGAATGTCTTTTAACCTTCCGTCACTCGCTGGGAGGACATGCAGACTCCACACAGAAGGCACTCCAGTCCAGAATGGAGCCAGAGAGCCTCTTGCTGTGAGGCGGCAACCCTAACTGCTGCACCACCACAGCGGGCCTAATCAGAACAATTCTCCATTGGTCACTTCTCCATCTGCATTAATGAATACCCAGGCACTTTATGAACCTGGCATTCATTCATAAAATAAGTCTACTGGATAAGAACTTTGGACCTCATTTTACAGCTAAAGCCCTTGTTAGATTCTTGATTATTTAGATCCATAGATGTAACAGTATTGGTGAAAGAGTAGGTATTTGTTTTCATTTTCAGTATGAGCTGTTTCAGGTATGTGGTGGCAATGCCAACTCCACTGAGTATATCTCTGATACAGTTTCACATTTCTTCTAGTAAGTCATCATCCTGGTTACCTTGCTGTTTTTGTACAATACTTCACTGATTTCATCATCTGTGTAATGACTGAATACTCAAGACAGCCATGGAATATCACCGAATTATGGGAAAGCTTGAGCTTACTGTTAGAAAAATATGTATTAATGTGTGTATGCTTAATGCCAATTAATAATCAAAAGAATTAATACACTTTTCATTCTATTTTACATGCACTGTGTTATATATAAATTGAGTTTCATATGAGACTGAAAAGATGCTTTTTGAAAACTGCAGTATGCTTTCTGAAACTTGCAAGATGCCCTCTGACCTAGTAACTGCTAGCACAGCAATATTCATGTTTATGCCTTTTGGAAATGTACTTGAGAAGCAGGTGCTTATCTGTAGGTCAGGAACGAATGAATGAACAATACTATATTCTGTAAATGTAATGATTTTAGACAATCAGCTCTGTTCGAAGCATGAGAACATGTGCAGCTGCAGTAGCTTAGAGATAAAGTAGACAAAGGATTATTAGAGAAATGAACTGCTAGCATTGTGCTTGAATTAGCCATAGTACCTTGAATGGTAACATAACATGTATCTAACTGGGAGTAATCAAGGCCATGTTGTTTTCCTCAGGAAGTTTCACATAAAAATTGATAAATCAGCAGAAATTCATGGGAATGATGGTCAACAGATGATGATGAAGAAGGTGGTAATCTGTTACGTCAGCTTGGTAGGCCACGTCTAGTTAGAGAATGTATAAAAATGAAAGTATTTCCTGTTTCTAGTTAGACAAACTCTGTAATAGCACGTTTTTGTCTCCTTGCTGCAAGATTAAAGTGCCTTAATCTGAACCTACCGTGTTTTGATCATTTTTAAAGTATATTTTTCCTTTGACACTTACTCATGTTGTTTCCTATCAAGCTTAGTAAAATGGACAGTCCTTGGATGTGGTAGCCCACCTTGTGGATCTCATGAGGGGAATGAAGCTGAAACCATTCTCTTGGTCTCCCTACTTTCAGTTTTCATTCTCCTAGAACTTTTCTCTCATGCCTGATATAGAATTAATCCTGTTTAGGGATCTCCAAATGTCACTGAGGCCTGGTGTGGATCAACTTCTGAATGAGAATATCACTGTCAGCATAGATGACTTTGTGTCTGTCTATAATATAACATGTAAAGGGGATCTGTGATGTAAGTTGCTTCGAATGTGATTATGGCTGCACCATACCTGATGCAGGATATTCTGACTGAGATCAAGATTAAACTAGATAAGCAGTATGTTATGTACCAATGAGAGATCACATGGAAGCAAAACATTTTCTTGTCCATTGAGGTTGTTGCCACATCAACTTTTCCAGCTAAGCCCATTTGTTTGACAAATGAACTGTGCATTCTCACTTCTCTTACAGCTTGGATAGCATTAACCTCTGTTAGATACCTGGAGTTTACATGGTTCTTTGGTGATTAATTGTCTCTGGTCAGATGTTTCCTCTGATATGTCCACTGAGTCCGCTGGTAGTCTTACCATTAAATGCCTAGACTTCCTGGACCATGTCTAATTGTGTTTTTATGAATGTGTCAGGTAAGCAGTTTCAGCTGCTTGACTAACTCACTGTGGAATGAACAAAAGCCCAGTTGGGCTATTTCAAGCTTGCCTGAAGGCCTTGGAACCTTTTATTCTCTAGACTTAATAGTCTCCATTGAGAGTGCTTTTCCCTGTGTCATCTAAAACAGACATTAATTATCCCTGTCTTCAAGAAGTACATTTTAGATTCCAGTAAAATGAAGTATTTCTGACATGCTTCTTGCGTCATATTTTTTGAGAAGGTTATCAAACAAGTAGCATATAAACACATGTATTCTAGCTATCATTTTATAGACACTGCAATGCAGTGTAGCATGCTGGGACTGCCTTTTTAAGATCTCTTTGTGGCAAGGGATAAGCATTAATGAATATCTTGATCTTGTTTGCTTGTTTAATGACATTTAATAATCTGGACTATGGAATCCTTAAGAAAAATCTTAAGAACGTGTGTGGTCTCTCCATCACTGTGCTCAAGTAATTTGCCTCTTACCCCTCAGGTCATTTCCACATGGAATCATTACTACTTGATATGATTTTTTTTCAAATGGTCTTACAGTACTTTACAGTGGGTACAAACATACTTATATAGAGTTCATGAATCTCATGCGTTTATTTGCAGGGTATTCATAGTGCTGTATTTCACCACACTTTTAATGAAGGAGGACAAGCAGTCTGAAGCATTCGTCTTGCACAAACATGCAGTCTGAAGCAAATTACATCATGTTCTTTTCTTGTGGCAGAAAACTCTCCCCTGCATTTGCACGGTTGGATGTATTTTGGCATCTAAAAAGTTTCTTGCATCTAAAAAGTGTTCTGTGGCTTCCAAGGCTGTAAATACCTACTAGCTGAAACTGAAACATCACCTCCATTTGTCTTAGTGGCTTATTTACTACTTCAGATACATTCCTAGAATGTCTAATGAATGTATCTGAAGTAGTACATAAGCCACTAAGACAAATGGAGGTGATGTTTCAGTTTCAGCTTGATGTATGAACATTATTTTTAGTTGGGTTTTATTACTGTTTTAGCATCCAGTTCTACAGAAAGCTGCAAAGTTTAAAGGCAAGCTTTGCTGGTATGATTCAGAAATGCTATCATTGTATTCATCAGTGGACAGTATTAAGGTTTAACACTAATCCTAACGTTGTTAAATGAAGAAAGGCCTATTTTCTAGCAGTTTTAGTAGACTGAAATGTACAATATCTGTAACAATGAAATTCCATTTTTATTGTACACTAGAGAGTGTGAGATTCACATGTTTCATTTATAACAGTATTAGCATGACTAGACTTTTCTGTGGAATATATTTTGAAGATGTTTCTTCTTCACTGGATTTGTGAAATAATTCAGACTCTTAGCTCCACTTTCTCAGCCTGATATTAGACTTTGGAACAACTTCCTTGCAATTCATTCTTATGTCTTTTTTTTCAAACTGCATGATGGTTCCCATTATACTGAAACTTCTTTTTTATAAGATAGTTTCAAACCAGACAGTGCCTTTACTTGAGAAGTCAGCAGTTGATATGTTGCCAAGTATTACGAATTGGCAGACCTATTTGAAAATTCACCTTAATACCGAGTCATTTATTTTACAATGTACACGACTTCATCAGAATAAAGTAACAATGAAATACAGCTATATAAATGCAACCAGTTAAAATTTACATTATTCTAAAACAATAATCAAGTAATGTAAGTACACTTCTTACTGAGACAGGACCATTTAACTCTGGAGAAAACATTTGCATTTAACTTCAATTGCCGCTCCTTTTCTCTATTTTGCAGGATGGATTTGAAATCCCCACCTCCAATATCCATCTCCATAGAATCCCAAAACAAAAAAAAATCAACGTTACTTTATGTATACTTTTTGTTTTTCCTTATCTAGAAACATTTTCTCAAACTGCATGTAAAAAAATTGCATTAACAAGCTTTAATGCTATTTATTTTAATGCCAGTAGCTACTATGAATTCTTGTTACATTTTTAGGCTACTGCTTGTAATATGAAAAGAGTAAACAGTGGATTATGTGCATAAGTAATATTGCTTGAAATGGAAAAATAAAACTACATTTATTAATTGCATGGAAACTCAAAGACCTTCCCCTTGCAGTGTAGTTCAAGAAGCACATGACAAAATAACAAACTTCCTTCACAAAATCACCAGAAGAAAATATGAGCTGTCTTCTCAGTAAAAAGACTCATTGCTCTCAAATGCAGTATTCTATTATTATGCTCCTAACAAACGTTTATGCTGCTGCTTATTCTGTTTTAAACATGTATTTGCTAGATCCTAAAATGCTGCAAATTTAGGAATGCGACGCACAACACACAAATTTCAGAGGCCACAGAGTTCCAGCAGAATACCTCTCTTGCATTCTATAATAATAACGTTTGTCTTCAAGGGTCTGAACTGAAGAAATCGCAAATGTTTATTCATTATGACAGAATAAAAGCAATGTATTCAGCAAGTATGCCAGAGTTTTTGAACACGTTTTATTTCTCCCAGTAACTATGGAAGACTATGGAAGAATAATACAGAGGATTATGGCTGGGTGTCTGATCATAACAAACTTTTTGTGTTTGACACATGGATATCAAGAAATTCACTCATGAGTGGAGCAAAGCAAGAAAACATGACAACAGAGTTATGACTGGAGAGACTCTTTAACTTCTCTGTTTTGTATGGTGCTTTGTGTTCTCTATGTATAACCAGATGAAGAAAAAAAAGCATAGGAGTGCAAAGAGTTTTACAGTCTTGGAAGCCATAAAACACTTAGCTCTGTGATAAAGGCAGTGAGCAGAAGCAAAGTACTACTCGGTGGATGAGCAGCTTTAAACTGATAAATATTTTCTTATGCCACATTAAATTATCTAATAGCACTTTGAGTTGCTTATAAAAGCTTTTTATGCATTTTTGCAAAGTCAGAAAAAGAGTATAACAAGGTCATCTTTTCAGAACACAATCTCAATACTCCATGTAATACCTAGAATGTTATGGTTGGATCTCCAACTATAACCAAGTTTTTATATGTTCAAACAGTGGATCTCAAAAAATTCACAATATGAGCAAAGCAATCTGAAGCTCAAGAAAAGAATGTTAACATCCATGTCAAGAACACATAACTTACTTATGATAACAGAGACTTGATTATAATTATTTGTAGTATTTACAGCTTTAGTATTATTTTAAAGAAAAAAGGTGCATGAACATAAACTGTTTTACAGCTTTTAAAGCTCTGTAGAACACAATCACTGTAGCTTTAAAAGCTGTTGGACACTTCACTCTGCATCACTTTTTGTGTAACAACAAAGTGTAGAACAGCTTTTAAAACTGATTTAACTTCTTATTTCTGTTATTTTCTGGCTGGCAACAGGTACTGTTATGCCTCAATGTGCAATTAGAGCTTAACATCACTTTGAGATAGTTAACATTGACGATTATGATTGGGTCACTGATCATAACCTTATTATGTGTTCTCAACATGGATGCCATGAAACTCACCTCTTGAATGAAACTTGACAGGTGAGTACTGGCATCCATGTTGAAAACACCTAATTAAAGGTTATGATTGGAAACCTAATTATACGGGTCTATATTAGATAATCGAACATTTGAAAGTTCGACTGTCATATGGCCGACACCATATGATCGAACTTTCAAAAGTTTCAATATCTAATAAAAAAAATAAACTACACAAAACACCTACCTGAATGCTCTAAGCAGGGGGGCAAGCCCCATCGCACCCCCACACCCTCCACTCTTTAAATATACCAACTCCAAGATCGCACTACAGTGCAGAAAAGGGAACGCTTCCCATTCCACGCTGTATGGAGATCTCCATTACAACATTTGAACATTCAAAAATCCAATCTTATGGTGTCGACCATATGAGACTTGAAATCTTGAATGTTCGAACATTCAGTATAGACCCTAATTATACATCTTTGTAGTGAATAGGTCTTTATCTGCTCAGGGTGAAAAAAGCTGTTTTTCCAGCTTTTAAAGCTGTAAATCACTTGGGGAGAACTCTAAGAAAGACAGTATAACAGTCTCCTTCACATGCCTCTCAACTGTCTGTTTCACAAAATGTCCAGATTTTTGCCACATATGTTTAGTCTGCTACTCATAACATTTTACAAATCTAGGTGGATTGAAGTCACTAAATAATGACACACAGTTGAGTTTCAGACTTTGTATTCTTCAGAAAATGCAGTTGAACACACATCCTGTTATTCTAGCTACTTTCTAAGTATATAACAGGAAGTCAGGGGCACATTACCAGTATAGACAGCAGGTAGAATTCAATCTGTTATTTTTTTTTTAATTTGCTGCTGTCTTTCCTGGTGAGTACTGGCAGATTGGAACCAGCCTTAACAGATTAAGCAAGGGGTGCTTAACATTTGTAAAGTTCGGGTATAATGCCATAGTACCTCTTAACTAATTTGTCTTTTATCAAATATTGGAGCATAATCATTGCAATCTATACACTACAAAAACTTTGTTAGATAAGTTTCTTAAATTAGAATGGTACTTAACAGAGTAGCCTTTTTTCCAAATTCAGAGAGTAAATACAACACACCATATATTACAGAAATAAAAATAATACTCACAATAGTAGTAGTAGTAGCATTAACTGATTCTCATACTGATGGTACTTCTACACACTGGTCTCTTGATGCTGAGGAATCCTATTTAACATAAAAATGTATTCTGATTAACCTAGGCCCGTCATAAGTATTATAATCCCACCATAATCACATAAACAATAAAAAATAATACATTTTAGCTGCATAGTATACACTAAGTACAGTTATATTATAAACAACATATAAATATAATTATCATGTCGCTTTCCTTATGTAAAATTCTAGATATACAAAAGGAAAATCTGCAATTAAAAATAATAATCTACAGTATTATTTAATGAACTGTTGTAAAACATTCTAATGTTGACTTAATTCATTAAAAATTAGCATGTTCCAATTAATAAAACTAATTAAGACAGTGTTAACAACAAAACATAAGCCCGCTATAAAATACTATATAATCAGAAATAATAAAACAACACCAAAGGAAAAAAATGGTCTCAATTTCACTCTGACTCATAAAGTTATTTCCATGGTACAATCGCATTAATTCCATTGCTGTGGTGAGTTATCTTCACAGTTACTCCTCCTGGCTAGGACTACATGAGCTTGACAGTGTAGGTCCAGGGGCTATTCCTAGTTGGTCTGGAGCAAACCCAATGATATCCCTCTCCTGACCTATAGGTTGCCAATTAAAATACAGTCATGGTTGTCCTAGTCCTAAACCACACCCTGAAATAAATTAATAAATAATGAACTGTCTTCCTATTGCCAGAACTATAGTCTGTCAGTGTCCCTTCACAAATATGGCGTTGTCTCTAATTCTGGGCAAAAAATTTTAGCTATGTCCTGAAATCATAACTAACTTAATAACTGAAACGAAATAAAATAATTCAGTATTGTTTCTATGAGTATCATACCATTATTATATATATATATATATATATATATATATATATATATATATATACACACACATACAAAAGTTTATAAGGATAATTACAGTTTTGAAAAATTCAGTCATGACCATTTCTTTACTGAAATAATGAAGATATCCATACTATTTGCAATTCTCATCAAGGAAAGGTGTCCCGCCTTCACTTAGGGTGGAATTTACAGTTAATGTGTTTAGGTGGGTTCCTATTACATAGTCGAACTTTTACAAGTTCGAATGCTATATGGTCAAAACCATATGTTCGAACTTGTAAAAGTTCGAATACCTAAAAAAAACAGAAGAAAAAAGAAAACTAACTGTTGTAAGTAGGGGCAAGCCCTCCTATACCCCTCATACCCCCGGCTTTTTAAATATACCAACTCTGAGATTGCACTACAGTGCGGAAAGGGAAAAACATAGTGTGATCTCAGAGTTGGTATATTTAATGAGCGGGGGTGCTCCACTGCTTAGAACAGTTAGTTTTCTTTTTTTTTTTACGTGTTTGAAGTTTTGAAACTTCAAACATAAGGGTTCGACTGTTTAGGTTATCTGCAGTGTCAGTAAATGATCACAGCTGAGCTGTGATTCATAGAGGCCATTTACATAAATGCATGCTGACCTTGAAAGAGCCTATGCAAATGTACTAATAATGAGTTGTAAATGAGGATTGCTGTAACTCAGCATATGCTGTTGTAGTCATGTCTACACCATTTGCGATTCATAGTGAAATTTTTGTGGTTGTTTGCAGATACATTATATAAATGGAAGTCTAGACAAATTTATCTGAGCTGCAGTCTGCTATAATGCTGTCACTTGCTTCTACTTTTGCTATTTCTAGGTGTGAGTTGCTTGTCTGGGCTGCATAGCTGCCCTTAGGCATAGGTCAAATAGGTGGCTGCCAAGGGGGCCTCTCTAGCAGGGGCGCTTTTCTAGTAATCTGGATGGTATAGATAGACCAGGTTGGGGACATCAGGTGGTGTTGGGGGCACTGTGAAGACCTTTTGCCTAGGGCAACAGCTGACCAAAGGCTGTCCCTGCTCGGCTGGGGGAAAACTGCTTACACCCAGCAGTGCTTACCAGCCAAGAAAATGAAATATGGGTACTTTTCCATTAACGGGGCAACAGTCCTCAGCAAATGTAAATGTTGCCGTGGAATGGAAACAGAAAAGGTCCTCTAATGCTATCCTGACCACATGCTCACATTTTCTACAAATGTTCCTATGTTTCCAATGCCTTTTTCCCCCATGTATGTCTCACAGCATTACAAATCTTAACAGACTGACCCTTACAAATCATGACATGTTTGGAAAGAGAAGCACTTCCTTTTATTTCTTTTTCATGATATAACGTCTGTGATTAACAACCACCACATCTATATTTTTCAAAGTTCATTGTCCCCATTGTCAAAGTGTGTGCAGGTTGACAGATATGCTTCACAGCATTACAGTGTGGGTTCAGATTTAGGGAGTGATAATATTGTGACAGTACCGAATGGATGCCCTTGTAATGCTGACATTGGGTTTTACTGAAAAGTTTTTCCCATGTCTTGTGACTTCATACTCCTACCGCTCAACTTGTTAGTGCAAGAAATGTGGACACAGTGTAAAATAATATATGTGGGGGGCCAAAGAAATAGGGACAGATTTTAATATATTGGTGCTATAAACCTGAAACTCGCTATTGTAATAACTTTCTACATCAGCAAAGTGGAATACACTCAATCGTCAGTGAATTGCCAGAAAACAACACAGTCTATATAAGGATCGCACAAAAAATGTGAGGCATCCTTGTCATACAAGCCACCCTGGCCCTGGCACATACTGATTGGGGGGGGGGGGTGCTTGCTTATCAGAAACACATTTCTGTTGATTTTATCACCTGCTGTCAACTAACAAACTTACTGCGGAAGGTTCTGAGACACATTACCACATTTACGTTTGCTATGTGGTCAGGATAGCATTACTGTTTGCAAAGAAGCTAGGAAAACCAAAATAGTTAGTGATTAAATACTTAGAACCTTAAACTGTGTGAAATTGAATCACCTCCAAAGTAAATATTTCTGTTTAGACAGTTTAAAAGTCAGGTGGATAGTTTTCCGTTTCCATTTTGCGGCAACATTCACATGTGCCGAGGACTGTTGCCCCGTTAACAGCAAAGTACCGAAATCCCTTAATAGGTCCAAAGTAGACATGGTCATTATAAGGGTCTTAGTGGGTACGTTTGACCCCCATAGGGGTACTGGAGGAATGTATGGACTTTCTTTTCCTGTGGTTACTAAGGTATGCATACCTTCACTAAGCTTGCCATGGGGAAGTTCCAGAGGCAGAATGGGGAAATATTGAAGATCTTACAGGCTTTTGTTTTGCAGATACTACAGCAGTTCCTGGATGTACTCTTGGCACATATGGATCCATACATCTATTTTCTGGTATCACCTCAGGACTGAGCCAGGGCTATGCATGCCTTTTATGGGGGTAGTACATTTTCCTTAAGAATTTGGTGCAATAGATTGCACCCATGTTGTAATTAGGGCCTCTTCTGGTCCACAGGGTGATTATTACTGCAATAGGAAGGGCTACCATTCCATCAATTGTCACATGGTGTGTGATACGTGGTGGTGTATCACCAATTTCTCTACCCAGCATCAGGAGTGCACATGATTCCCATATCTTGACACACTATCTCAGTATATTGCCTCTTTCTGCAAGGTAGGATGCCCAGTGGTCATCTTGTTAATAAGTGGAAAAATAGTTGTTTTTTTTTATATATTATATTTAAGTAGATATTTGTGTTAAAATGTATTGCTGAATACTTGATATTTTTTTTGTTTTGTTTTGTCTGCCCCCTTACCCCCCCCCCCCAATCTCTCTCTCTCTCTCTCTCTCTTTGTTTTATTATGTTTCAGGTGATGCTGGATATGCATAGGAGCCATGGCTCATGACACTAGTGAGAAATCCAAGTGGAGCTGCAGAACAGGCATATAACACATTCCTGTCCCACACCGATATTGTTATCAAGTGGGTCTTTAGCCTCCTGAAGAATTATTTTAGGTACCTGGATGAGTCTGGGGATGCCCTTCAGTATGATCCAACTACTGCATGCAGGATGTTTACTGCCTGTTATATTCTGCATAACATGGTCATACACCAGTCTGTTGGGGAAGTGTCTCATGCTGTCCCTGCAGCTCCCTCTTCCAGTCCCACTATGACTAACAATGACCAGCCAGCAGCACTAATAAGGGACCCCATGTGGCAGGCTCATGCATGGCATAGGGCAGCAGAAGAAAAAACATGGCATCTAGTCCAGAACTATGGATCATGACATTCAGGTTAGTGTTTCCTTTACTGAAAAAAAACCACCAAAAGTACAATGAATACATGCAGTGATACATAGGGGCTATACTGTGTGGCGCATTGTCTACCCTTACTGTTCATCTGATGGATACATGCAGTGATAAGTAAGGGCTATACTGTATGGTGCATGGTCTACTCTTACTGTTCATCTGATGTATACATACAATGATGCATAGGGGCTATACTGTGTGGTGCATTGTCTACCCTTACTGTTCATCTGATGGATACATGCAGTGATAAGTAAGGGCTATACTGTATGGTGCATGGTCTACTCTTACTGTTCATCTGATGTATACATACAATGATGCATAGGGGCTATACTGTGTGGTGCATGGTCTACTCTTACTGTTCATCTGACATTCTCTCTCATCTTAAAATTATTTTATTTTCTTTTTCAAAAGTTACTAATACGATTGTCAGTTAAAATTATACCAGAGTGCTCACTGACTCCTGTTCAGTGATATTGTAAGGCATCATTTGATCAATAATCACATTTTCTCTGTTTTGATGAATACATTTTGCTGTAGTGCTTTTCTTGGGTAAGGAAGTACTGACTTTCCTAAACATTTCAGTATTTCATGAGTTATTACATTGCAATTAAATGAAAATGCATTATACTTTTTATATTATGCATTTCTATTTAGATTCTGTTTGCTGCTGCACTACACATCATATTATTTTTATGTTATCATAAATAATTTGTGAAATTATAGACGTAAAAATATTATCATATATCATCATTTGTGCAGTGGTGACCGGCAAGTGGCAGCAATGTAAATTTACATAGCAGGATAGTCATTTTAATCTGTAATTATCTTGTTAGATTTATCCTGAAACTTTACGAGCATTAATACTTTTATGTTGTAGGGAAATGCTAATACATGCAGCATTGCTGTTAATGGCTGCAATGACATGCCATACATATTTTTCCAACTTTCCTTGATAGTTTACATAGTAAGATTACAGGAGGGAAATACATACATGTGCAAAGTTGTCCCGCAACAGAAACAAATATATATATATATATATATATATATATATATATATATATATATATATATATATATATGTGTGTGTGTGTGTGTGTGTGTGTCTGTGTGTGTGTATCTATCTAATATCTATATATATAAACGGTTTACTATCAAAAGGTCGATTGCCACTCCATCGAACGTCGGATGGTCGACACCGGAAGGCCGAACCGTTTTATCGAAACCAATCTCGAAATGGGTTCCACCATGGGTCGAGGCAGGGGAGAAGTTCGTAGGTACGACAACTACGTACTCCTACCTCAACCCATGGTAATACCGTTCCTAGATTGATATTTCGACTTCGACATTCGGTATATCCGACCTTCCGATGTCGACCATGGTTATTTTCATTGATCAGTAATCATTTCCACTGCTTCCGTAATGAAATTCAACTTCTAAATGGCAGTAATTATAGCAGTCATTTATTCCCACCATAATGTGCACATCATACATGTAAAAGTAACATCGCTGAATTTTAACTCAGTAATTCTACTTATTTTGTTTCTTTTTAAATTTTATATATTTTTTAAAATTATTTGGCTATTTTAAGAAGAATACAGTATCTTGAAAAAATTGCCACCTAACTCAAGTATTGGCAAATTAATATGGTGGTAATCAATTTTTCTATGTAAATTCATGCCCATTTACATGTGTTTTTATGCAAATGAGGCCCTTTTCTATTTATTTCTATGAAATGTAGTAATACACATACATCAGCATATGGGCATACTTCGGTCTTGGAGAACCATGAACATGGGCCAGACTGACATGAATGCACTGTTGACAACTCCAAGTTTTTCAGCACTCCTCACCAATCCCAAGCTTGCTGTAGCAAAGTGTGAAAGGCCCTAGACTAACCTAAATTAGAATATAGTTAAAAAAGACAAACTGGAGTCATCTGAATGACAGTTTGCACTAACATGAGGTATAGTCACTGCACACCTAACATCATCTTTCATATCTTTGCACCTCAAACAACTCATAAATTCCTGAAATGTGTACATGATGCATACAGTAATATATATCCCCTAAAAAAGTGTAACTGCTGCTGTAATACATGAGACATGTACAAATGCCATTCAGGTGTAATACTCCAAAAAATGCACCTTATGTGATGATCATCAACATTAACAGCTATAAATTGTATGCAGAACAATTATTCAATTAATTTATTTTTTTTATCCAGCAAGTAAGTGAAATGTGACTGGTTTCCTTTTAGGTAAAAAAGTATGTAACAAAGCAAACTTGCCAATAATATCAATGCCTTATGTAATGCCTCTGCTACTTAAGTGGATTTGTTTAAGGTGATGTCACACCCCAGAGGTAGTGGTTCTGAGCTTCAGCCCTGTTCTTACTATCTTCATTCTATTTCTGGTTTGCATCGTGGCATCATCTGTAAAAGCACAAGGCCATGCTCCAAGCTGGTCTGACAAAGAGACCTTTATTATACTCTACCTTCCCCAAGAGTCATATCTAGAAAAGAGTGTTGTCTGCATAAAAACTACCACCTGGAAAAAAGATTGATATCTGGCAGGAGTTGAGTGACCACCCGGCATTCCTGACAGATGTATCCTGCTCCAGCCAACAGTACTGTCACCGATATAATGACTTGCAGAAGCCTAAACCTGACCAGGCAGAGGAAAAAAGGCCAGAGTTGTATAGTAAAATAGTAACTTTTTTATTGGGTTATATTCAACATAAAAAAGTATAGACGTATTTGTTAAGAAAGATATGTGTAACTGCAAATATTATCTGTAATGCTATATGTTAATGCAAAGGGAACTGAAACATATGGGCAAAGCCCCCAGACAAAGAATATCACGCCTGCTGTTATGCTATAAGAAAGGTTTTTGTCAGAGTGTTGGAATACCAACATTCTTTCCAGCAGAACTTGGCAGGATTTTGATCCTGCGTGATCCAGTTGTGAATAACATCCCTTTGCTTCAGTGTGAAGAAAACAGGCCAAAATGAATAAAATGTAACAAGAAAAAAGGAAATGTTAGGTAGGAAGAGCTATACCAAAACCTCATAAAATATATTCTAGAGGTCTTTTTAAGCATGCGTAGTATTTGCTCAATGAGAGTATTCAGCTTTAAATTTGATGCCTCTACCAGAAGAAGGCTGTGCAAAAATTTAATACCTGAATATAATTTCTTTACTGTGGACTATAGGTGCAAGATAATCTTACTAAAGAGAAAATTGCGTTCATGATGTATTTTTATTATGGCATCATCAGTATCTGTTCTAAACAACACTTATTGTTGTGCCCCTGCATGTGGTAAATGATTAGGTATGTTTATGTACAAAATCCTTTCAATACAAATTTGCTACACTCTCCTTATAGAAGTAGACCATATATGTAATAAAATCTTCAGCTTTTTATTTTAAAACTCATATCCCTAATGCATCATACTGTTGATTGAAAACAAGCTGTATTACATCATCTGAAACAATTCTTATGCTGCTATAGCACTTTTTCATTTTCTCATTGCAAGAAACAATTTCAGGCATGCAGTAAAGGATTTGTAAGGCATTCACTGATTCTGTTTTCAATATTTCTAGTATTTGGTTTAATTTCTGATTATATGCTCTATTTCTACTAATATGAACATCACCCAAGTTTTAACCATACTATTAATGCATGGAACTTAAATGTTTAATATACGAACAGCAGAGAGATTCAAAACATTAAAATTTCCTAGTAAACAGCATTATGTTTTAATATTGCTTCAAGTCACATAATTAATCACCCCTCGAAATAATCCAACAAAAATTCAAACTATTCCCTAAAATCAAAGGAAAATGTGCTAGCATATATTATTTAAATACCTTGTTAAATATGTCTGGTAAAGGTAATATTTTTGGAGGACTACAAATTCTAATATGAAAACATATAAAATGTCTGATTCTATTAACACGGAAATAATTCCATTTTGAAATTATATTAAAGTACTTCTGATCCTGTTTTATGTGTGATACTTTGTGTGATAACCAAATGCCTTATTGTGATGACACTTGCCCTTCATCTCTGTGGGTTGCCACACACCTAGGTATGCATTTAGCAAAAAAACAATCAGTGTTACTGACTGCATTAATACTTACTTGTACATTGAATAATTGGGGTACTCCTACATCCAAGACTCTAGTGTAATTCTTTTTTTTTATAAAATTCAACTTTTTCTGTTCTTTTTTGTTGCTATTGGCTATAAAGCTTTGGGAGAACTTTAGGTCATGAGCATAAGGGTTGCCTTCTAGGTTGTTTGTGAAATATGCCCTTCAGAGATTTCTCTGAATAGCAACTCCATTTGAAGATCATACTTGGAAAATCAGATAGGTGAAATAATATTACATCCATTTTTAAGCTTTATTACGTAGTTAACAGTCATTATCTGCTATCATATTCTATGATTCTGAATTTCACTGCTTGCATGTAAGTGCAGAAAGTTAAGCGCCTACACATGCATTTCTAACCCAACAGCAGCAAAAGTCAGAGTTTAATGTGTAAAATAACTTAATCATACTATAAAACATGGTTATTGCATGATAAATTAGAAAACCAGCAAGTTAACAACTTTGCTATGCTGTCACGCAGCTTGTTGTACTGTGATACTTATGGAAGTAGGGCAACATATGGACACTGCAACAAAACTTACAACATGCCATGCCTCACACCAGCTTAAAACGTGCTATTGGTAGAATAAAACCATGCAACTTTTTTAATTTAAGTATATGTACTCCAGACGTAAAAATTAAAATAAATGCATAAATTGTATATAATTATGGCTTACTTAGCCAAAAACATTAAAAAGGAAGCTATAAAGTTAAACATGAAAGGGAGAGTTTTTTTTATGTTATAGGAACTAATTCCCATTTAAACTAATCAGTTTCTTCCTTCATTTGTTCTTATTTAAAAAAAAATATGTATATAGTAGATTCCATTTTGTCCAGCCTTGCTTTAATTAAACTTGCTTTAACAGGCCACATTTTTGGCAAGATGTGAATCAAATTTCTCCTGTAGCTACACCAACAGACAACAGAGAAGAGCAGCACTTGCACCTCCTCTGGGCACATTAGAATGGCTTGGCTTATTGTTTTAATCGTAAAATGTTAAAATACTGAAACAAAAATGAACTTTCAGTTTTTATTTTATATATTGGGTGGCACAGTGGTGCAGTGGTTAGTGTTGTTGCCTCACAGCAAGAGGGTTGCTGGTTCAATTCTTGAATGGGGAACCTTCTGTCTGGAGTCTACATGCCAGCCCTGCATTCGCTTAGGTTTCCTCCAGGTGCTCCTTTTCCTCTGTGATAACAACCTACTTAAAACCAGAGAAGGATCTAGGGAACCTCAGTCCTCACCACTGTCTCTGGTAAGGGAATGCTACTCAAAGCAGAGACAGAATACACAATTTCCACGAAGGATAAACTGAGAATAGGCTCCTAACCTGGGAATGAACTATATCCTTCAATCCAGGTCCCCAAGTGAGTCTTCACACTAACAACTGCAGAGCACTGTATCCCAGTTCTAGGTATTTGACACACTCGCTCCTAAATATTTAATATTCACACATACAAACAGTGTTGGGAAAGACTGGCATAGATTTACCTGATATGTCCTCTTTCCGAAATTGCATAGTAACAGCTGCCACCAGTCAAAATACCCTTATACCCATCAAAAGGGGTGTTCAATTATATTGGGTAAAGTAAATGTATCCTCTTTATCGAATGCTAGATAATAGTCCACTTTACCAAAGTACGTTTACACAAAAATGCACTTTCACAAATAACATTACACCAAACCACAACTGAAAACACATACAAAAAAAATACAACAAACACATTTAGGGAGAGGGAGATGCCCCAGTGCACCCCCCATGTGGGGGGCTGAGGCCCCCACACCCCTGCTACATATATATATCATCTTGGGCAGTGTAGAAATTGCCTCATGTACACAGACAACCCTCTCCTCCTACCACCCAACACTACAACCTGTGAGAGATGCACTTATCTAGCCAAACTGGAGGTAAAGCTCTCTCCAATCAAGACTGAACTTGACAGTCAAGAGGAGAAGGTAAACACTTGCACCACACTCATCACATAGTCTCACTAACTCTACACCACCAAAATCCACACATAGAAACACAAAAACATTCATGGAGGTTCTCAGTAATAATCTGCTCAAGCAAGCAGACTCAGTGTGCCACTCACCCACAGCCAATAAGGCAAAACAACGAACCCAACACACTAGTCATAGGCGACTCTATAGTCAGGCACACTGATGTCCCACTCACCAGGCTAAACAAGGAGAAGGTTACTGTCAGCTGCCTGTCGTGTGCCAGGATCTGCCACCTACCCCACGCACTCAGGTCACTCCAAAACATGTACAAATATGACTCTGTCATTGTCCATGTTGGTGTGAATGACCTGAGACGTACCTCCCTGGACTACATGAAAAGAGACATGGAAGAGCTCTCTGATCTTGTAGCCCAGGCAGGTATGACCCTAGCCCTGAGTAGCATTCTGCCATCACCCAGAAAGATGTCGCAGTACAAGGACAAAATGATTGACTTCAACAATTGGCTAAGCTTCTGGTGCCATTCTAAAGGGATCCAGTATCTTGTCTGCCTGGGATGACATGGTTGACAGACCACGATGCTTTGCCAGAGATGGCCTGCACCTGTCACCCCTGGGATTTTGGATACTGGCTAAGGTTCTTGCTGCCCCTATAGTGCCTTTTTTAGGCAAAGTTCAAATGACAAATTCACAACCGTAACAGGAACAGGCAAGCAAAAACTGAGGGTGATGCTACTCAATGCCAGAAGTCTAAATCTCAAAATGCACTCACTCAAGGCACTCCTTAAAATGGAGAACAGTGGTATCTGTGCAGTGACTGAGACCTGGTTCAAGGCTCCAGAGAGCACCCCTGCACTACCAGGCTATAACTCATGCCACACTTTTCTGCCATGTAACCTGAACCGGAACACCAAAGGCGGAGGTGTATCCATATTCATTAAGGATATCCACACCTCCAGGCTAGTTGCTCAGCATAATGCAGCCGAGGTTATCCAAGTGCAACTAACTCTGGGCAAAACTGCAATCCAAATTGTAGCTTGCTACAGATCACCCACCATGCCCCAGGATTCCCACTCTTCTTTCTTGATGTACTGGAAAATATTAGGGTTCAACCAAACACCCTAATAATGGGCGAATTCAACTACCCCACCATTAACTGGGAAAACTACTCATGTACCAACTCCTTCACTCAATGCTTTCTGGAATTCATAAACTCCAATGCCCTGGATCAACTTATCTACACCCCCACCAGGGGCAACAATATCCTAGATCTAGTCATTACCAATATGAGTGACTGGTGTTCCACACCTGAAGTCAATGCCTTATTGGTCCGATCCGACCATAAGCTTATTACCCTAGATATCCACATCCTGCCTCCACCCCCCCCCATTAAGGAAACCATGGTAAAAAAATTCTCCAAAGCCAACGTCATGCTTCTTAAGACAGAAGTGGTGAACTTCATGACACCCATGCAGATGGACAATACAGTTATGACTACTGAATCCTACACAATTGCACTTTATAAACACTTACATGAGTGCATGGATCATGCTATCCCAAACTGAACCAAGACGCTATCCTCCAAAAAAAGGAAGGCAATCTGGTGGTCCCCTGCCATAAACAAACTGTACAACAGAAGGAAGAATCTCTTGCAAAAGAGAGTAAAATCCCATGAGTGGAGGAGCTCCCTGGTCAACCTCAGTAAGAAGCTGTGATCCCTGATAAAATCCTCCAAAGCTAGTTATGAAAACAAAATTGCCAGTGATTCTAAAGACATCCACAAAGCATTCTATAGCTATGTCAAGAATCTAAATGGCAGCACTCACATCTGCTCTGAGTTACAGCACAATGGCACTAAATATACAGACCCAACTGATATTGCTAACATCCTGGCAGATAGGTTCAGTGCTAACTTTACCCCCATCTCACCCCATAAAGAGCCATCTCTATACTGGAAGAATGCAATGTTCCTGTAATCACGGCTGCACAGGTAAAAACCACACTCTCCAAAGACAAGAACACAGCATCCATGGGACCAGACAACATCCCAGGCTGCGTTCTACATGAACTACAGAACGAACTGACACCCCACCTAAGTACCATGTTCAATCATAGCCTCACCTTAGGCTTTGTGCCTGCTGAATGGTGCACAGCAACGGTTATCCCACTCCACAAGTGGGGTGCCACCATGGACCCCGGGAACTACCACCCCATCAGCCTGATGAGCCTGGTCTGTAAGGCCATGGAATGTATCATCATGGAACTTATAAACAAAGACATTGGTAATCTCCAAAGTCTGAATCCCACCCAGTTCGGGTTTGTAAAAGGCAGATCATGTCTCCTAAACCTGATAGACTTCTTTGAAGCAGTCGTCAAAGCCGTAGACAAGGGTAAGGTGGTTCACACAGCCTATCTAGATCTTGCCAAGGCTTTCGACACCATCCCCCACTCTGGAATTATAGATAAACTCACTAAACTAGGTTTAAATCTGTATGCCACAAGATGGGTTGCCAACCAGCTCACTGACAGAACCCACACTGTGAAAAGAGCAGACACCAAATCCGACTTCAGACCAGCGACAAGTGGAGTACCACAGGGTTCAGTCCTGGGTCCTCTCCTGTTTGGTATCTACTTCTCTGAAGTACAGGCTAACACAGAAGGTCTTTGGCTAACAAAGTTCGCAGATGACTGCAAACTAGGAGCCATAATCGAAACTCCTAACAATGTGGACATCCTACAAAAGGGCCTCACTGAGTCAGAAGCCAGGTGTCAAAGCCCTGGCCTCAAGCTCAATGTCAAAAAGTGCATTGTCATCCCCTTTGGTAAAAACTCTGTACCCATTAACTACAATATAGGCGGTAGTATACTTAATACCGAAAGTGTGATAAGAGACCTTGGGACACATGTGGACAGTAGTCTCTCCTTTGATAATCACATCGCTACAGTTGTCAGGAAATCCTTCTACGTGGCACACCTCATCACAAAATGTTTCTCATCCAGAAAAAAAGAGGTCATTGTTCCCCTCTACTTATCACTCATTAGACCCATTATAGAGTACAATGCCCCTTTTGGTATGTACCTCACAAGGCATCTACAACAACTGGAAAGGCCGCAGAAATACCTCACAAAGAGGATTACTGGCCTCAAACAGATGCCCTACGCAGACCATCTCAAAAAACTCCAGCTTTACTCCGTCGCATATCGCCTACTCAGAGGTGATCTCTGCCTAACATACAAAGCTATGTCAAACCCAGAGCTGTTGGACATGCTCCACTTAAAGAAATCCCAATCCCTCCGAGCTACATTCTTTAGGGACCTAAACCTTGTCACCACAATAAACAGAACATGCTGGAGGGATAGATTTCCTTCCCATACTCTGGAATAAACTACCTATCTATATCAAACAAAGCTCCTCATTAGCACTCTTCAAGAAAAATCTTGATGATTGGATGGGAAATAGGAAATTCACCCCGGGGATCACCTTTGTGGCTCTGCTCAACAGTGGCACAGGAAAATAATTTTCTTGGGTGGCAAAAGCCAGGGTACCTTTTTGGCTGGGCTTGTATAGGCCCCTGGGCCGATAGCCTAGTAGCTACCTATGAACCTATATATATATATATATATATATATATATATATATATATATATATATATATATATATATATATGCTAACTCTGAGATCACACTACAGTAGGGAAAAGGGAATATTCCCTTAACCTTACTGTACAGTGATCTATAACAACTCTTCAGTGTAGTGTTATTTGCGAAAGTGCATTTTCGTGTAAACATACTTTAACTAAAGTGGACTCGATTACCTAACCTTCGATAAAGTGTAATTTCGATGGGTTGAAGTAGAACCATATAAATAGAGAGAGAGATATACATATTTATATACAGAGAGAGAGATATGTAGAGCATGTAAATCCAAGCAGTAAGGCCCTGGTGTTATCACAGTAAGCATAAACACTCTCAGGTTACTAAAAGTACCTTCTCAATAACCAGCCACCATAAAAGACAGTAAAATATTTAATAAATAAAAATGATTTAAAACATAAATATACTGAATAACTGATTTCAATAAACCACAGAGTTTCAACACAGGAATTATGAAAATAACACTGAAAGATAGTTTTCACACTGATTAAGGAAAAACTCCAACTATCTAACTGTAGCTTCCTAGCTGTCTAAAGATTAACTGTCCCTGTCTAAGCTAATTATGTCAGCAAGGCAAGATGATACTCTTACTTCTGCAAGCAAAACAAGAACATATGTCCACTCTTCAGGTTGTTGTCTGCTCCTCAACAACTAGAATAGCAAATCTTATTATTTCTGCTGAACAGCTCTGAAAAGCTCTGAGTGATCAGTGCTAATCTGGAAACTACACAGAAAAATTGATAATGACTGAACTTCAACTGACTCAGCATCTACTTTTTATAGCAGAATCTTTTAAAAGTTATAGAAAGCTGTTATGAGAATTCTACTCTCTCATTTCAGACTTTTGAAAAGTAAACAAATTCAGCTGCTGTGGAGATTCCATTCTTTTCAGCTCTGGCACACGATGACATCACTCTAGGTCAGCTGACTGGCATAACCTAAATTCAGAATTCTTTTTAGAAAACATATACATTTTGTCAACCAGAGGAACACTGATTCTAACATTTTGCATAAATTAATAATCAAAAAACATAAAGTTATTTACAAAATTATAGCTAGTCATTCTAACATTTATAACACAGGATAATTTATGATTATTTACAAGTATTTACAAAATTGCAACCAGACATGCTAGCATAGATAAAATCTGATATCCTCACATTCCCCACTCTTTAAAGACTCAAGCTAGATTTTGAAGTGACCCTAGAAATTTGTTGTTTGAGAGAAATGGGGCTGACTGAAAATGTATCAGCCCATACCCCTTCTTGACAGTCCATTTGCATTAGCATTATTGATCCCAATATGGTGTTGCACCATCATGTCATATGCCTGTAGCCCTATACTCCTTCTCAGTAACTTGGCATTTTGCTTACTGACTCTATTTAGCCATGTTAAAGGGTTGTGGTAATTTTCTTCCATATAGGTAAGGCTGAAGCCTTTGCAATGCTAATGCAAGGGCCAGGCATTCTTTCTCCACAGCTGCAAAAAACTTATCCCTGGATTGCAGCCTATGGCTAAGGTATAAAGTGGGATGCTCTTCTTTCTCTGAAGAAAGTGGCTGAATGCAGCCCTTACCCCATAATTTGAAGCATCCATCTGTACAACAATTCCTTGCTATAATCTGGACTGGCTAACATAGGGGGTCATCCCAAAGCTTCTTTAAAGTACTAGAATGCCTGCTCACAATCTGTAGTCCACACTACTTTATCTGTCTTGTTTTTTTTTTTGTTAGGTCATTAAGGGGTGCAGTTATTTTGCTATAGTTGGGCACAATTTCTTATAGTACCCACTGTTGCTAGGAACACTCTCACCTGTATTTTTGGTAACAAGGACAGGCCATGCCTAAATAGCTTCCACTTTAGCACATTCTGGCCTAACCTTACCACTCCCTACTCTATGTCCTAGGTAGGATACCTCTGACATACCCACCTGACACTTACTAGGCTTGATGGTAAACCCTGCCTTTTATAATCTACCTAAGACCTCCCTGACATGTTGAAGGTGCTCTTGCCAGAAATTACTGTAAAAGACAACATTGTCCAAATAAGTGAGAGCATAATCTCCTGCTCCTACCAAAATATGATCCACCAACCTCTGGAAGGTTGCTGAGGAATTCATCATCCCAAAGGGCATCTTTGTAAACTCATATAATCCAAAAGGTGTTACAATAGCTGACTTCTCTCTAGCAATGGGAGTCAAGGGCACTTGCCAGTATCCCTTAGTCAGATCAGTAGTGGTCAGATACTTAGCATCACCCTGCTGTTCTAAAGCTTCATCTGTTCTAGGCATGGGGTACACATCTGACTGTGTACAGCTGTTTAACTTTCTGCAGTCTGCACAGAATCCTACACTACCATCCCTCCTCAGCACCAACAGTACTGGGAAGTCCAAGGACCACTGGACTCCCAAACCACTTTCAGCTTCAACATCTCCTTTATCTTCTCCTTTAAAGTATGTTTGACTCCCTTAGGCTTCCTACAAGGACCTTGTTTAATAGCCATTTGGGGTCCCATATCCACATGGTACTGCACTAAGTTAGTACATCCAGGTTTCCCAGTGAGCATTCCCCCAAATTCCTGTAACACTGCTCATAATTCTTGAATAGGAGATAGCCACTGAGATATTGCTACTTCTCCCACAAAAGTGTCAGTCTGAGCTTCACTGAGAAGGTTAGTCACCAGAGCCCCCCTCAGACTCCTCCAGACATCCACTGAGAATACTTGGCACCAGGGCCTCCCTATTGTTTAAGGCTTCATTATATTAACATGGCATAACTTATGTCCTTGCCTCCTGCCTATTTTTTGTCATTGCTCACAGGTCTTGCAATACCCTGTTACATCTTTTGCAATCCAAGGCCAATAAAAATTCTACATAATGCATCTCCTGGTATGCTTTATGGTCATATGATCTGCAAAATAAATATCATGGGCTATGGCCAGAGGTGCAAGACAGTAGGTCTGGGGTGTAGCAACTGCTGTATTACTTCACCTTCTAGCCCTCCCTCAGGGGTCCACTCTCTGTATAATAACTTTTTGTTATCTACAAAAAATATCATGGGCTATGGCTAGAGGTGCCAGACAGCAGACTCTGGGCTCTACCAACTTCCATATTACCTCATCTTCTAGCACCCCCTCAGAGGTTGTCTCTCTGTACAGTACCCCTTCATTATTGACAAAAGGAATATCATGGGATATTGCTAGAGGTGCCAGATGGTAGGCTCTGGGCTCTACCAGCTATCGTATTACTTCATCTTTTAGCCCTCCCTCAGGAGTCCACTCTCTGTACATTACACCTTTATTGTATGTAAATGAAATATCATGGGCTATGGCTAGAGGTGCCAGACCATAGGCTCTAGGTTCTACCAACTGACAATTTACTTCACCTTCTAGCCATCCCACAGGGGCCCACTCTCCATTCCAACATACAGACTCCCCTTATTCTTGAGCATTAGGTGCCTACTTAGCTACCTTCCTCAAGCCTCATAAGGTAGTGTCTGAAAGCTGTTCTTGTCTCAACCATACATTTGTGACCCCTTCTAGCTCCCTTTCCATGGGAAGCCTAGTATCCTCTGTTAGTGGTACCTCACCACTCACCTCTGTCCTTGCAGTCACCATGTCCACGAGAACAGCAGTACCTACCAGCAGCTGTGGTTCACCTTTAGGCTCACTGCTCCAAGGTAGCTGCCTCCCTGAAGTAACCACATCAACTGCACCAGCTACAGGCATAGGATCTGTCTGTATCTTTCCCAGGCTACCAGAACTACTTACCTGTCCCCAAGCTTGACTGTGTGTCACTGCATGCACACAAGGTACTACACTATCAAAATCATTGCCTATTAAGACATCTGCAGGGATATACTCAAAAACACCTAGCTGCTTGTTCCCTTCTCCATCCACCCAGTCAAGATGAATCCTGGCCAAAGGTATTTGGAATGGGGGCCCACCCAAAGCTCTGACTGGTGTGGACTGCCCAAGCAAGTACTGCTCCCCCTTAACCACTGCAGGTCTCATAATGGTTATATCAGAAGTTATGTCTGTCTTAGCAGTGGTCTGTCTTCCATCCACTAAGACAGGATAAAAATGTTGGTGATAATTTGGCACCTCTGTTGTTTCCAGACAATTTATCACCGGCATTCTATCATTCCTATTTGCTGGCTCCCTCACCTTTTGTTTCTCACCTTGCTTTAATGGACAACTGTATGCTACATAAACCCTTTGTTTACATTTGAAACATCTAATCCCTGATCCTTATTATGTGCTTAAACTAGTGGCTTCCCATTACTGGTGAACTCTGTTGGAGTGGTTTAGGCTGCCCCCATGGGTTCCCGTAGGTCCATGTGCAGCACTGGGCATTCCTCTCTTATGCAGTGGTGTCCTACTTGCCTAGTAGAGATCTCCTTTTCTCCCCAGCTAATTTACACAGTTATACTCTCAGTCTGCCAATCAGACCCTCATGTTCTCAGATAAAGTGCTGAGAGCTTGTTCTCTCACCAAAAGGTTTGCCAGTCCTTCAAAAGTGGTGACCTGACACCCACTCACCCACCTGTAAAAGTAAGTACTTAAATCAGCTATGTAATCACATAACTTTCATCAGTTTTAATTCTATATTCACAAAATAATTTTCTATACATTTCAATAGTTAATTTAAAACAATCCACTAAACATTGTTTTACACAATCATAATTCAAACAATCAATATCAGACACTTTAGCAATTAAATTAACAGATCTACCATGGAGTAAGGGGGTTAGTAACCGTACCCAGAGCCCTTGGTCAACATTATATTGTTTATATACCCTCTCAAATATATAAATAAACTGCCAAAGTCATCTCCCTTCCTGTACTGAGGAAAAAGTTTATTGACCTTTATGGCTTCTGGGGTTCGGTCACTGCCTTCCCCATTGCCTCCATGATCCCGTTGAAAGGTATGAATCTCCTTTTCATGCTGACAATGTTGCTCCTTCTCCTCAGCCTCCATAAATTACAGCCTCTCATTTTCATCAGCTTCCATCTCCAAATGCTTGGTCTCCAGTTCCTGCTGATACTGCTTCTCCCTCTCCTCAGTCTCCAAACTTCACAGCTTCTCTTTCGTCTCCAGTTCATGCTGATACTGCTTCTCCCTCTCCTCAGCCTCCAAACTTCACAGCCTCTCTTTGGACTCCAGTTTGAGTCTCCTTAACTCCAAATGAATTTTTAAGTCTATTGAAGAAAAGGTACACTGTCTTGTCTTGGAAGGCTGCTTATCCCCAATGCCAAACTGGATATCCTCTGAACTGCTGGTCTGCTCTTTGGATGTGACTAAGGCTGAGATCATTGTTTCCTTAGTCAGGTTGGCATGCAGAAGTCCTTTGGTTTGTCACACCCTGGCCAGCTGGTTCCTGGTCAGCTTGCTATAATCTTCTGCTGACATCTTTGCCTACTGTCCCTGACTAAACTGACTACAAATTAATTAGAAATATTGGGAAATGAAACTCTGTATTTTTATCTTGCGACTGTTGAGAGTGCACACCTCTTTGACAACTACCCTTAGACTACTGAAGCTCAATTAAAATCCCACCACTAACACCCAATTATGTGACAACTCCCTAATTAAACCTGGGGTAGTAACTAAAGAGCCTCAATACTCACCACTGTCTTCTGGTAAGGGAGCGTCATTGAAAGCAGAGATAGAATACACAATTCCCCTAAGTGTACACTGAGATCAGGCTCCAAACCTGCAAATGAACTATATGCTTCAATCCATTCCCCATGTGAGTCTTCACATAACCACTGCAGAGCACTGTATCCCAGTTCTGGGTATTTGACACACTCACCCTTAAATATTTGATATTCTCACACACAAACACTCTTGGGAAAGACTGGCACAGATTTACCTGCTATGTCCTCTTTCCCAAATTACACAGTAACAGTTGCCACCAGTCAAAATACCCAAATACCCTTCAAAAGGGGTGTTTAATTATATTGGGTAAAGTAAATATCTATATCTATATCTATATCTATATATATATATATATATATATATATATATATATATATATATATAGTAGCATGTAACTCCAAGCAGTAAGGCTTTTCAGAGTGGTCCTGGTGTTATCACAGTAAGAATAAACACTCTCAAGTTACTAAAAGTACTTTCTCAATAACCAGCCACAATAAAAGGTAGTAAAATATTTAACAAACAAAAATGATTTAAAACTAATATACTGAATAACTGATTTCAATAAATCACTGAGTTTCACCACAGGAATTATAAAAATAGCACTGAGTTTTCACACTGATTAAAGAAAAACTCTATATAGCTGTAGCTTCCTAACTGTCAAGACTAACTGTTCCTGTCTAATCTAATTAAGTCAGCAAGACAATATTATACTCTTACTTCTGCAAGCAAAACAAGAATGTGTCCACTCTTCAGGTTGTTGTCCGGTCCTCAGCAACTGAAATAGCAAATCCTATTATTTCTGCTGAACAGCTCTGAAAAACTCAGTGATAAATGCTGATCTGGAAACTACACTGAAAAAATGATAATGACTAACCTTCAACTGACTCAGCATCTGCTTTTTATAGCAGAATCTTTTAAAAGTCACAGAAAGCTGTTATGAGAATTCTACACTCATGTCAGACTTTTGAAAAAGTAAACAAATTCAGCTGCTGTGGAGATTCCATTCTTTTCAGCTCTGGCACATGATGACATCACTCTAGGTCAGCCTTTCTGGCATAACCTAAATTCAGAATTCTTTTTAGAAAACGTACATTTGGTCAACCAGAGGAACACTGTTTGATTCTAACATTTGCATAAACTAATATTCAAAAAACATAAACTTATTTATAAAATTATAGCTAGTCACGCTTACATTTATAACACAGGATAATTTACAATTATTTGCAAGTATTTAAAAAACTGCAGCCAGACATGCTAGCACAGATGACAATATCTGAAATCCTGACATCCTCCCACATTCCAAAGACATGCATCTAGAGCATTTCTCCCTGGGCCTCTGCTGAAAATAGACTCTCTCTCAGTTGGACTTTCCTGATAAACAATGTTAAGTAAATAAATAAATATTGCAAGTTTGTTTTTCTTTCAATATTTAACATTTTAAGATTAAAGCAATAAGCAAACATATTCTGAAGTGCCATGTTAAAGCGAGACCAGATAAGAGCATCTTATTTAGTGGCTGCAAACCAACATATCTGCTAGGGGAAAAAAAAAACAAGTTTTCTGAACAGCAGACCAAACATATAAAACAAAGTTTCTACTGCTGTGCCTTACTGTGGCTGATGACAGCTCCTCCGTTGTGGTTGCTTGCTGCTAGTACCTTGTTGCTCTCCACACTTGCCTTATAAGGATGCCTTTGCATATATATGAGTTGCTGCTTGTGATGATGATGATGGTGGTGGTATTTGTTAAAGGAACTGCCCCTGATAAGTCCTAGTGGCACTCCTGGTTGTTATAGGGCCTACTTGACCAGTCCCCAAAGTTAAGTCCCTTACCAATCAAGTAACTGTTGACACTGAACTTGTCACTGTGATGTGAGGCAGGGAGCAGTGCCCTGGAAGGAGGAGAAAGGACACTCAGACCTTACCTGCCCTTTGAAGTAGGAATCCATACTTGGCATATCACTGTAAGAAATGCAAGAATCAGTGCTCGTTCCTTAAAAAAATAATTAAAAAGCACAGGGGCTCCAAATGCACATTTTTTGTTTAAAAGGAGAGGGCCATCAGCAGACACCACACACACACACACACACACACACACACACACACACACACACACACACACACACACACCGTTTTCCACAGAAAGCACATTCAAACATGGTTTGGGTTCAGTTTTCTGCTCTATCTAGGTCTATCCAACATGTCCCCTCTCTTTCACTTTCTCTGGTTTAGGGATTTCATACAGAAAACGCAATGCTCTTAAAGGTGAGCATATTGGGGTCTTAGATCACTCTAATCCATACTCATAATGCTGTTCTTTCTCCCCTTAACATGCAGATGACATGGTGTTGATAGGGATGGAGATGGGTGGGTGTATGTACGGAAAATGTCATTGCACAATAAAGTGTTTAATAAGCTTTGTAAGATACAAGCAACAAAATAAATGTTAGTGCATTCTGATAAAATAAACATTTCTTTTTTTGCATTAAGATCTGCAAAGACAGGTTGCTGTTAGTGATATGCTCAATTTATCAATTTTTTGCTATGTTGATACTTGGTTTCTTTGTAAGTTTCAGTTTACCACTCTGTTCTCAAAATGTTTAAGACATTATGAAGAGGAGAAGGTTGCTATAAAATTCCAGTTTGATATCTGTGTAGCCGATTCCCCCCTTTATAATGTCGTTCTCTTGCTGCCCAGTTTTGGCTTTTTTGTCATTGTATACTTCCAGCACCGAAACACCTGAACACACTGACAAGCATTACTCTCAAACGCTTAGCACAAGAAATCTGGACAGACCCAGAGGCCGAAAAAAGAGAGACAGATTTTAAATATTGCTGTTATAAACTTAGAATGTTGCTAAAATAATAGGTGTTGCATTAACATGCATTTTGTGGAGGATATGAACCCTGAAACTCAAATGTCTGTTATTATTCAGTTACTTCTGTCCTCAGTAATTCTCCAGAAAGCCACAAAGTTTATAAGGAATGGACCAAATATATGAGAGAAAAAATCTGGACATTTGAGAACTATGTAGACAAGGTTTCTCCTTCCCACTCTCCTTCACTTTCTCCACCTCCTCCAGTTTCTTTTTATCTCCTGAATTTGATATTGATGTCTCTGTTGTCTTCTGCTTAACTGCTTCTGAACTGTATGCATTTCATCTTAAGCTGTTGTTTTAGACCTTCCCTGCTGTAACAGTTAAGCACAGGAAATTATTTCTAAGAAATGATGCTTTTATGGCCTGAGCATAGGCTGTCCAGTATTGCTGAACAGTTTTTCTTCCAAAATGTTTAAATCACATGTACATTTTGCTTCACTAAAATTGCAGTTAAATCCCTCACCCCACAAAAATGCATGTTGTTTTCTTGTGTTTTGAATACAATTGCAGAGCTATAGAATACATTTCAAGTGTATTACCGAGTTTTTTGGTGGTGAGTACAATACGGGAGAAGTTATAGGTAAATATAGCCTAGTCAACAATCAGAGGTTAGAATCTAACACTATACCTTTTATCTGTGAGGTAAAGACTTTAACCATTTTGCCAACTTCCCCCACACTGACAAAAAAGCTGTTCCTGCTGATACTGCTTCTTCCTCTCCTCAGTCTCCAAACTTCCTGATTTTGTGTATGTGTGCGTCCACATGTGTGCACATGCATGCACCTGCACTAGCCTTAGAACAAGGTATATTAGAAACATATGCATTTGTACACCTCAAAAATTCAGATATCGGACTACATTTCACTCACATCCACAACAATTTTGCTTCAAAACAAGAGTGGCAATCAAAAAAGACAAATGAAAATTACTTATTTTTTCAACTAAAAAAATACATGTTTAATAAATATTTACACACAACATATATATGTAATTTTTTAATCTGATTTGCGATCTATAAATCCTATTTTATATGCTTTTTTCTGAGTAGCCAGCCATTCTAGTCAGTCTAAGATCCAGTCCTAGTGAGACCAGATATGAGGGACGCTACTGTATGTAACATTAATAAAATCTATATAGTATTAAAAATAGTACCTGGTATGATGATTTTTATCAGGTATTGATAGCCTTACATATTGAGGATAATTTCTTCATAAAACTTGTCATATAAGCTGTAATGCTAGAGAAGTGAAGCTTATTTAAAAGGTGAAGTAATCTTTTATTTTCTTTCTTATTTGACTGTTAATACATTTGTAAAGCTATATCATGGCTGTGTTAAAACTGCAATGTGTGTGTCTCCTGTGCATTACAATGCATTTATTTTTATTTGCTTGTATTTGTTTTCTGGGGTAGAGCACTGATCTTCATGGACAGATGCAGGTTAGGATCATTATCTGGTTAAGAGACTTGCTCAGTGTCACACAATTTGGCATAAAGGCTGAAGGAATAAAACCTTTCACCAGTGGACCAGAATAAATTAATTTTTAGCAGATCTTTAATGCTCTAAGCCAACTACCAGACAATGGAACTGGAAACCCCATGATGCAGTAAGACCAACTGCCACAGAAGCCAATGTAATGAATGCCTTAAATAATTAAGTAAAGCACTTTCATTCCTTAAAAACATTTCATGGAACTTCTTCAGAACTACAAAGCATCAAATAACTGTCTTTGAATAACATATTCAAAAAGACATTAAAGAAAACGTGATTATTAAGAAGCAAAATGTTTTTTATGTTCTAGTTTTAAATATGAGTAATGTTGGAAGTAATAATGAGCAGATAGTCCCAAATAAAAAAGTAGCATTGATCACAAAAAAATGTTATTACTATATTCTCCTTGGACAGTAGAGCCATTGAGGGTATTTTGAGGAAGAATTGGAACTTATTTAGTTTGGATAGTTCCAGACCAAACAAAGTGGGTGATGGTCCATGTATTGTATATATGAAGGACATATCATTCAAAAATCATTTAGAACATAATTTAGTTATGAAGAAAAAATCGAGTCTTAAACAGGGTATGTTTAAATGTGGCCACCATTCCCAATGTCCATACATATTCATCACTGACAGTTTTGTTATTAGAGGGATGAAATATTATATATTAGATCATTTTTCATATGATTCTAAACAAGTGATTTATCTTGCTAGTTGTGATTTATGTTTTTCCTTTTATATAGGAAAAGCTTCAAGAAAATTAAAGGAGAAAATTTATGAACATCTGTTAGACATTAAAAAAGGAAGAATGACAAATGGTCAACACATACAAATTTAGGTTTATGGTGACTGATCAAGTTAAGAAAGATGGCAACGATTCATTATCAGTAAACACTTAGATATGAATTGTGGTGGTGCCTAAAATTAAATGCCATGATTTTTCTTGAGCTCAATGATTCATGTTCATTACACCCGGTACTTAAATTGAAGTATTACAATGCATGATGATGATGTTTTACAAAATCAAGTTGGTAGGTTGCTTTAAGATTAAACTGTTCAAGTTTATAATGTGTAATTAAGTAACATTGTTTATTTGCTGCATTTTATCGTGTGTTTTCTTGAGTATGTTATTTAATGACAGTTATTTAATGTTTTGTAGTTTTGAAGAAGCTCCGTGAAATGTTTTTAACTTTACTTGGTTATTAAAAGCATTCACTTTATTGTTTTGAGCATATGTTGGTCTTACTGCATCTCAGGTGTTCCAGTTCCAGTTTGTGGCATTTCCTGTGAATTTTGGAGTTCCTAGTTCGTCGACAACCAGACAATGTCTGTAGCTTTTTGATCTTTCACTTTTCATGTAGAAAGTAAGGGAAAAAGTGTATGAAAATTTTTTAAGTGTGAAGTGCAAACTTCTGCCTATTTGTATCTAGAAGCCAAGGGGCCATAAAAATTCAGTTAGAATGTACTTCAAAAAAGTAGCTGGCCAAAGCTGGGGAAAGAGTCTGCTACTGACCAGTAATTATGCAAGGAGTTAATACAGATTTGGAATCCTGTTTACTTCATGTTGTTTCTTTTGTGTTTGAGGAAATAATATGTACTTACCTCTCTTTTTGCTGGAAAGAGATTATGAGCTATAATATATAATTGGAGTTTATACCAGTAAAGAAGTCTGTCAGTTAGTCTTGCTGGAAGGCATTAAGGTCACCAAATCTTTTAAATGTTATCTGTAATTTGCCTTGTATAATACTTAAGCACTTGGTAGAGTTAAGGACCCTGTATTTCTTTAAGTTAGAGTCAGTTAGGCCTATTTAGTTATAGGTCAGGTTTCTTTCTGTTAATGTTCTGTCATGAAATCTGATTATTTTTCTGTTCTGCATATTTAATCTGCAACAGCAATGTCTTAATTTCTTTATTTGTTTAAGTGCAGCTTTATCTGTTCATTTCAAATATCTTGTAGCTGGGCACTTATTAATGTATTACTTTTTATTATGTGAAGACAGGGTGTTTTTAGGACTGTAGATTATCAAACTATGGTATTCATCTCCAACAAAACACATAGGTAGGTAGACTGCTTGAAGGTATACTACCTATGAGATATTATATTTATAGTTTTTTATTTTGCTAACCTAAGTGTTATGGCAACTGGTGATCTCTAGCCCAGTAACCTAGAGACCTAGAGTGGTGGCAGTGCTATTTTGCCAGGAGGAAATCTGTGGGGAATTGGAGAATTCTACTAGCCATCAGTAGGAAGTCTGTATGTGTGAATGTGTATATGTTTGTGTGCGTGTGCGTGTGTGTGTGTGTGTGTGTGTGTGTGTGTGTGTGTGTGTGTGTGTGTGTGTGTGTGTGTGTGCGTGCGTGTGTGGGTCGATCTGTCTGTCTGTTAATGTGATAACTTATTTGAAAGGCAATTACCATGAGTGTGTAAACGCTGACACGGCTTACTGTCAAAGTATACCCAAATTTATTGGTACAAGAAGTTTAAAGCGCTTTTTGTTTGCCCAACTGGCAAACTTCATCAGAAACAAATTGTAACATTCAAATTCACATTTTATACTACCAGATGGTCCTAAGTAACCAATTACGATACTTTGTTACATTCATCTTCACTTCTTAAAGAGACCACACTATTATATGGTAGATACTCATGCTAAGATGTCAAATACAGTTAAACAGTATTAAAATTTGCACTCCTATCAATCATATAAACATCCATACTTTATACTAAGATTTCTCAACATTGAAAATAAAAACTAATCATGTACAAAACACTATTTAAAACTAAGTATTACAATAAATCTCATATTAGAGGTACAACTGTACAGTTGATACACTTCATCTCTGTAAACTTCTTAATTTTAAAATACTAGAAATGGAACAAGTTTCATTCAAACCCAGAACATTACAGGCGTTTAACCTGACCTGCCAGAATAGTTCAAGTTCTTCTAGTTGTAAAGGTGTAGGACCACCCCTAATATCCTGTATAACATGGTCGAGGCCAGAAACCTAAATTTGTGTTCATTATTCATAGAAGTGTGCTTGGCCAGGGCATTTTCAAGTCTGCCCTTGTTAATGGCGTATTGGTGTTCATATATTCTTTCATGAAGTCTACACTCCGTTTTACCAATGTATTTGACATCTTAGCATGAGTATCTACCATATAATAGTGTGGTCTCTTTAAGAAGTGAAGACGAATGTAACAAAGTATCGTAATTGGTAACTTAGGACCACCTGGTAGTATAAAATGTGAATTTGAATGTTACAATTTGTTTCTGATGAAGTTTGCCAGCTGGGCAAATGAAAAGCGCTTTAAACTTCTTGTACCAATAAATTTGGGTATACTTTGACAGTAAGCCGTGTCAGTGTTTACATTTTCTTGGTTCGTTGGCTTTTCTGTTTCACCAGTTACCATGAGTAAGTGTCACTGAAAGACACAGTTAATAACAGACAGTGACTTATGTGAAAGCAGTCTGGGATGTCAGGCCAACAAATGATTTCTGTAATTGTTCCATGTGTAGACCAACTCTGGGTGTGGATACTGGAAGCTAATACAAATGGCATCAGGGAATATTTCCTTTATATTCTTGGGACCAGATTGCATTTAAAGAATTTCTTCTGGAGTGTATTTTTCTACTTTAACTTGATAGGTACCAGTGATGGACTTTGAGAGGCCATTCCACTGGTAACCATGAAACCTATTTGTGGTAGTATTGCAGAACCAGGGTCAATAATATCTGTCCCTCATGTACCCGGGGGTACTTTAATTGACAGTGGTGGGATTCAATCCCCATCAGTGACTGCCTAATACATCATGCTACTAGTTATTTTATATATGTGTATATTATTTACAAGAGATATTGAGTATAATTAATCTTGTCATTCCCCATCAAAAGTAATTTTTAAATAAAAAAAAAAATAAATAAATATGATGTTTCTTTTCAGAAAGTATGTATGCTGCCTAAATCATTATACCCAGAGCTGTAAACCTACTGAAAGGTAACATTTTTCATAATTTTAGCCAAGGATTTATTTATCCTATCAATGAAGTTATGTTGTTATCATCGGATGAGTGGAACTCATTCTTGGTGCCATGTTGCTATCAACTGATGAGTGTTACTCATTCTTGTAGCCATGTTGTTACCATCCGAGGAGTGAAACTCATCTCTGGTGTCGTGTTGTTATCATCTGATAAATGGAACTCATTCTTGGGGCCATGTTGTTATCATCTGATGAGTGGAACACATTTTTGTAGCCATGAAGGAAATATAAAAAAATAATTAAAAAGTTTACATCTCTACTGCAGTTGTTTGAACTGCTAGCATAATTCCTCAGTTGCTTCTAGTCTCACTGGTTTTGTTTATTTTAGTCTGAACCCTTGAGTGCAACTAGAGTATAAAAGATTAATTTGTTTTTACAGTTTTTCAACTTATCTAAAAAGCTGGTTTTAAAATTTTAACTCGGGCACAATGTAATCATTGCCAAGACAGGAACAATCAGTTCTTGCACACATTCATTTAGCAAACATATCAAATTATCACTGATATGTCAAATATACAGCTAACATTTACTGTAAATATATCCAGTTTTCTGTTCTGCCATTCCTTTTTGTTTACCGTATTAACCTATAAATCCTTTAAGTCATAATTTCCTGTCAGTAGATTTTTGCATGTGATATGCACAGGATAGATGACATGGAAAATTAAAATTTGCCAGATAACTTCTACGTGGAAAAATCTGCATGTAATAAAATGTGTACCCAATATAGATAATGATAAATATCAGCCCAAACCTAAGGTTTACAGTGTGTGTCATATGTGACATATAACAAAGAAACATGGAGATATGGTAAGAGCAAAGGTTTAAAAGCAGGGTTTGAGGTGATTTACTGAGATTAAAGTAGCAGTAGTTTTTGCATTGGTCCACTACTGAGCTATGCAACTATTTGTAGTAACCGTAAAGGTCAAACCAAAAAGAAACACTGAAAATGTTTTTGAAACAAGGCTCATATTTCTAACTTGAAAGCCCTGCAGTAAGCCTTCAACAGGAAGCTGGTGTTAACTAGATGTATAAATAATTCAAAGGCAGTTCCATGTGCATTTCACTTCCTGGATCATTGCATCATTCACAAGCTCATGCCTCAAAGAATAAACATCCACAATACTGCAATATTATCATTCACTAGGGAAAGGAGATGTCTAGAGGTTATAGCTGGAATTCTGCTAAAAGCTTCTGCATTCCGTAGTCTGACCACAGGCTGACCTTATCCCATGCATCGGTTGAATCTAGATAAGCAAGGAAGCACCATTCTACAGATTTAATTTGCAGAATAAAAATGAGTATATTGCACCTTCAGTTATCCGGCCAAAGGACATTAAAATACCACCTTTTCTCAAAAATGTCATGCTTGGTTTGTTATATAAACATATTTTCAAAAGTGTAAACAGCACACCTTAAGTTTTAGAACAGCTTTAAACTGCACAGGCTGTGTAGAACGGCTTCAAATGAACTGCCATGCTTAAAAATGATGCTATTGATATATACAAGTACTTGCACATTAATGCTGTATTTTGGATGCATATTTTTAAACAACTTATTGAAAGAAAGCATAGCAGGCGTGAACTTTTATTTAGGTAAATCTCTTTATATTTGTTTGTGACCTTTTTGTGCTGATGTTTGTATTATAAAAGGTTTACTACTGAAACCTTGAAACTGTAAAGGTTGACCGGTCTCATAGTCGACCCAAAATCCTGAACCCTAAACAGCAAAACTGCAGCCAGGTCAAAACTAAATACACTGACACCTTGTAGTTCGATGAATTCAACATAGCAGGAGGTGACATCAGTCACCCATGCTGTGCAGCTTACCATACTATGACATTCTATAGTCAACGGTATGTGTATTTTACTGTTTTGCAAGGGGCAATCCCCCTTGCACCCCTGTGTGAGGGGCTGTGCCCCCCCACCCCCTGCAAATTATATATACCAACTCCGAGATCGCACTGCAGTGAGGAAATGGGTTAATTCCCTGTTCCTCACTGAACCGCAATCTCCACTCAAAATTCTGAACTCAAATACTCAACCTACACTACCCATTTGATGTGGCATAGTTGATGTATTTGGGTTCGCAAAACTGCCCATTGGAAAACTGCATTTCAACATTGTCACTCTCAATCGAATATAGTTTGCAATGGTGATTGTAAACCATTATAATACTTATCTTTAGGTAAAAAGCACTACAGGATTGATAGTCATGTGCTGTACTAGGCAGAAATCTGTAAATATTAAAATAATTTTAAGTTGGAGATCAGATATGATCAATGTCTCCTTAAAATGTAAATTCCATTGCTTAACAGTCATAATAAAACACTTCATGCCTTTAACCAAAGTGTTTCAGGATTGTATATACATCAGTGTTTATTCTGCATTACCTGTTTTAGCAGAACAGATTGATGTTTGTGAAAGGTACATATTCTTGCCTGTTTTTTTTTTTTTTTGAAAACTGCTTTCATCTTAAATGTATATTCAAAAACTCTTTTCTTCACCATGTTTCCCAACTTGCTTCTTGCTTCACTATCAAATAGAATTTTGTTCTTTTGGTAATTTTTTCTGATCTCAGACTGGGTATTTCTGTCTGTTGATGGAAGTATTATTCCTTTGTAACATCTTCACATGTAAAATTACTGTTTTCAACATGGCATTCTGTTAACATTAGCAATCATTGTGACCTTCGTGATGTTGCCAATGAACTTTTCCATCAAAGCGTCTTCCTGCAGCTATAATGTGGGTCATCATTCTATAGACTGTTCTTTCAAAATTACTTACTCTGAATACTGTTGAATTTCAGAACATTATTAGATGTAATTGTAATTTCTGTGTCAAACATGGAGTAAGTATTTTATGAGACATGTATCATAACACTGCCTGATGTGGTTGTAACTGCCTCTACCGCTAGAAATGCAAAGATTTCTTCTGTTAGTACAGACTAATAGTTTCTTATTGCTAATTAATTTTCAAGACTGCATATGTATTTATGTATTTCATTTATTTAATATTTGTTAACTGGGAAGGTGAATTGGTCCAAGGATCCTTTTCAATCATGCCTGCGGCCAGAGAGGCCAGAAAATACAACTAAATATAGTAGAACTATTAACCTGCAAATTTTCATAGGCACTGGCAGTAGCCTTGTTGCAGGTGTATTCAGTTTTCATTTAGGAACATATAATTTTGAATTTTCAAATTGGTACAGTTCATTACTGACAGAGCAAATTAATTTACAGTTCAATTCCAAATATGATAAGAGCTGAATTAGTATTAAGCCAGTGGATGCAATACTTGCCTTATAGATGCTTTCTAGCCCATATGTCCTGTCCACATTTCTAGTCCACCTTTTCTTTTGCTAGTTCTAAATGTACTGCATGTACAGTTTCTATAATATTTTGAATTTATCATTCTTGCCTTTTTGACAACAACTTACCGCTGACAGAGACTCTTATTGTCAAGGTCCTAATAAATACACAAACACCCACAGAAATTTGACAACCTTTATTGGGATAAATTGCTTAATAACATAACTTTATTGAAACATAAAAGACATAAACAACATAAGGACAGCATTCCCGCTCACCCCTTGAATACAGTTAGCTAGTGAAACAACAACAAAACTGTATCAAACATCAATCAAATCAACATACAGGCAGTGTACCCGCTCACCCATATATACAATAGCCAAAGACAAGGCAGCATACTCGCTCACCTTGGATAAACAACAAAGGCAGCATCCTCGCTCACCTTAATTCCTCAATTTTCCATCCACCATCCTGTAGAGGGGAAACAGAAGAGGGTCAGGCCTGACCCTCTTCTCCGCCCAACAAACTTCAAACCAAAATCAATTGGGTCGGGCAGGGAGGGCAACAAGACCACACCAAAATGTGCTTATTCACTCTGGATTTCCTTTCAAAAACCCTTTGAGCCACACCACTAACACTACCTCACTTCCCATCAAATCCCAGCTCACTTAACCTTTTCCTAACCCTTCTCAGCCACCCAAATAACCTAGCACAGCTACCACCCAGCACCCCCCCATCCAACATTAAACAGTCCCGTGACAAATTCATCTGTGCCAAACTTCACTTGTCACAGTCCTAATAAATATACAAACACCCACAGACATTTCATGACCTTTATTGGGATAAATTGCTTAATAACATAACTTTATTGAAACATAAAAGACATAAACAACATAAGGGCAGCATTCCCGCTCACCCCTTGAATACAGTTAGCTAGTGAAACAACAACAAAACTGTATCAAACATCAATCATATCAACATACAGGCAGTGTCCCAACTCACCCATATATACAATAGCCAAAGACAAGGCAGAGTACCCGCTTACCTTGGATAAACAACAAAGGTAGCATCCCTGCTCACCTTAATTCCTCAATTTTCCATCCACCATCCTGTAGAGGGGGATCAGGCCTGACCGTCTTCTCCACCCACCAGCCCTTAAACCCCCTCAAACAATACCTTTCTTCACAAGATCCTCCACCATCAAACCCAAATTAAGGTTAAATAAATCCAAACCAAAATCATTGAGGTGAATACCATCTGGTCTATACCACACTGGATCCTTATTGTCAGACTCTACATGCCAGACCGTATGTACCCCAATTTCTCCCAAATAATTAGAACTTAAAATTGACATATCTGCGAGCCTTCTCCATGGTGGCAAAATTCCGTGCCCCTTTCCATACCAACCGAGGAATAATCTCAGACCAGATAAAAACCATCCCTGGATAAATCCTCCGCAATGCTAAAATGTCCTCACGAACTTGACAAACCAACTGCCTCTTTGGTACCCTGCCTAAGTCATTGCCACCTGAATTAATTACTGACACCTGAGGCAATCCCCACTTAACCTGCAACCCATTAAATTCTTGCAATATTTGACTCCACCTTAGCCCTCTAACACCATGCCAAATGATTTTTAAGCCAAAATGATCCAAACCCAGATTTATGTCATTGGGTCTAACCTCCGCATGCCTAGCAGCCATGAATATGAAGGAATCACCCAAAATGAATGATGATCCATCTCCGATCTAAGAGAAGAGAGAAAAAAATGTTTTTTAAAAAAAATAAAGCCTCTACAAATTATTTAATATAATTCAAAAAGGCATCAGATGTCCACTGACCCACCCGTTTGATTACTTCCACTGACCTACCTTCCTGAGCCAGATCTGATGCCCTACCCATCCAAAAGGAATGTGAAGAAAACTTATCCCCTTGCAAACCCACACTCCAAAGCACCCTTCTCATAACCACATTCAGTTGCTCACCTGTCAATGCTTTACCATTCACTGCTGAAAAAAACAACCCTTAAATTCTACTCTTTCGTGCCTCACACAACTTCTTTCCTCAAACTACTGGACATCTCCAAGCTACCCCCACCTCCTCCAAAACAGTGGGTGGCTCAAGCCCCTACTGATCTGTTTTTGAAGAATGCAATCTAATATGCACCGCCATAGGTAATATCAGTACATCTTCCCATAACAATGAACCCAATAACTCAGGCACATGAAACGCACTGTAATACATCCAAACACTAACTGTATACTACAACACATACTCATCCAAACAACCACACACACTTTGCCCAAACCCTTTAACAACATTTTTAAAATACTTTTCGTAACCGGCCATCTCCTATTCGTTCTGCTCCCTTCAGCTCTAAGCCACCCTTTTAACACTCTACTCACCACCCATGACCTAGTGAAATCCTCTAATCCAACCAACCGAGTATACGCAGCAGTGGCTGCTAAGGCCACCCTCACCGTTCGCATTGCCCTTCCTTGCCTCTTCAACATGGTTAGATAACATAATAGTAAATTCTCAGACCACATGCAGTCCTTCTCAGATAACTGCCACAGCTATTTGTCAAATTCAAGTAATGCCCACCGTAGGCTCGTCTCATGGATGCCGCCCATGATTGTTGCACCAACCTGCCAATCACTATTGCCCAATCTGCCAAATGCTGGGTGGGACAACTGACGGATGCAAAGCTGGTTCTGAAGCCACCTGATGGAATCTGTGGAACTAAAAACGAGACAAACTATCAGCTATCTCATTCAAAACCCCCGATACATGCAACCCAAAATGTGCTCATTCACTCTGGATTTCCTTTCAAAAACCCTTCAAGCCACACCCCTAACACTACCTCACTTCCCTTCAAATCCCAACTCACTTAACCCTTTCCTAACCCTTCTCAGCCATCCAAATAACCTAGCACAGCTACCACCCAGCACCCCCATCCCACATTAAACAGTCCCATGACAAATTCGTCTGTGCCAAACTTCACTTCCTACTTTCTATTCCCTGTCCCTTTTTATACATTTTTCTATACCAGGTTTATCATTTATTACTATTATGCTGTACATTGCTCTTAAAGAACTCTTTGAGTTCATGCAGTACAGTATCTTTTTGAGTCTTGGTTTCAATTTCTCTCAGAGTCAATGTTGTTGGCATTGTATATTCAGTTATCATTTTATATAATCTGTAACTTCATTATGTCTCTGTCTTGCTTTTTTCTCAAATAGCTGTTGTATGTCTCAAAATGAAATGAACAGTGTTTTCCTCCCTCTTTTGTATTGCACATCAATTGATAGAGTTATAATTTCAGTATTAGATGATGTGATTCATCTTTCTCATTACTTTTTTATTTTTATTTATTATTTTTAAGGCTTTAGGTTGTTTGTGGTATGTTATCGATGTAAACTATTTTCTCACCAAATAAATTTGAAAATATTCATTGTCAAATACTGTAGCTAGTGCTTTCATTTCTGATTGTGAATATCTCTTTTTTATGCCTGACAATTATGTACTCGCATAGACTATTTATTTTTTTTCCTGACTCCTTGCACGTGACTTAATCACATGATTCCACTATTAGATTTAAACGAGTAAGTACACCCGTGAGAATTGCAAAAATGGAACTGCAGTTAGGGTGAAGTTCAAAATTGCTGAATCTCAAAGAATACCCTCATCTTCAAGAGGAAGCAATCTCTGAGTTAATATATATAAATGGTGGAGGTGTGATGATACAGATGGGATTGCCCCCTGCAAAAAAAAAAAGTTTTATTATGTAACAGAGATTGTCATAATGTTCATTATTATTTCTCCTAAATTACAATTAATTGTTCACAGTTTCCTAGGGAAAAGATTGCTTGGCCAAGCAGAAATGACACAGCATTACAAACCTAACAAAGTGGGGGGCTGCACCCCTACCCCCCAACTAAATATACCAAATCCAAGATCGCTCTACAGTGGGGAAAAGGGCAAATCCACAATGATGGCCAAGTGATTTTTTTTTACCCTAGGAAAAAATTTCTGTAGTGGCCATTCATGGAACTGACATTTCGCTGTTTATTGGTCTACGAGCAGGTGTTCGCTGACCTGAGCTTTTGATATCGTAATACAGACCCGCTAAACAACAGTCATTGATCAGGTAGTGTTGCAAAATATATAGCTATTTGCTCAAATTAGTGTAAAACTACATATCCTATGGCTTATGCTTGTGAGTTTGGGGGGGGGGGCTGTAGTCCAATGAACTGGCCATAATTTCTTTCACTTACCATCACAAGCATGACAAGCGGCTGTCTTTGGTGGTTTGGCAGGAACAGGATTTGTGTAAAAGTAATTTGTCTATGCAGACTCTAATTGCCATCCCTGTCTCTCTGTGTGTCTATCCATGTACTCTGGTTTTCTTCAGCATCTCGAAAAAACACATTAGGTGGATTGGCATTCCTTCAACCTCCCTGAAGGCGGACAAGCAGTGTGTGTGTGTGTGTGTGTGTGTGTGTGTGTGTGTGTGTGTGTGTGTGTGTGTGTGTGTGTGTGTGTGTGTAAAATATCACTAATTTTATCTATGCAATTACACAATAATTCTGGCCATATGCATAAACTTCTTGGTAGAAGAAAATACACAGCTGACAAGTAATTATTATTCAAAAATAAGGCATAAAATACACAGCATTCAGAAGTTTAAAGGTTCCAGCTCTCTGGTGGTGACCACACCTCAGACTTTATCAATGGATTTTGACATGGAATTACTCGTAGCCTATGCTTTCAACAGAGAATTGCTGCAGCTTGCGTGGGGGGCTAAATATGATGTGGTCATTACTTTAATTTTCCTGACAAGCTTATGCTGTGGCAGGAGCAGTATAGTCATTGTTTCTTTTACTTTTCTCAAAAGATCTCAGATGTGTGCAACAACGATTTTTATAGCTTCTGTATGGGCAGTGTACTGTCTCAGAGTGACAAGTTAATTTCACGTTCCAAACAAATACACATCAGGCACATATGCAGGTGGTTGTCTTTGGAACGGGGTAAGGAATGCAGAGGCATGCTTTGTATAAGTACAAGTATGTATAAGTATGTCACCTGAAATTCATGACTCCGGTTTCTTGAATCTCTGCTTTCATCCCAATCTAACACCAGAGGGATGCACAGATAGTAACAGTCTTCTTGTATTTATTTATTTATTTTGGGGGGGTACTCAGGTAGCATTCCCAGATAAGATTTATATATCCTCTCAGACCTTTGTCTTGTTAGTTTATTGTGGGCTAACATTTTGTCACATTTGGGCATTAAACCTTGAGCAAAATATATATCTTCCTTCAAAGAAAAAAATAAATAGAACTGAAATACTTTTCTTATTCATGATTTTTGTTCAGTCCATCAGTGGATCAACATGATTGGAAAATGCACCTCAGAGCATTTTAACCCTATGTTTTTTCTGGGTCTGGTGGCTCTCAAACCTCAGGCTTTAATTGAGTTATTTCATACACAGTTATCCCTGTTTTTTTTCTTTGTCAGGTAGGGTGTATTAAAAGAATGCAAGGAAATGTGAATTTCTTTACTTAACCATAATCTTTCCTTAAGCCATTACTGGATGAAAAGGTTGTAAATAATTGTTAATCTGTACTTCAGGGCATAAGGAAAGTCATAACTTCTTGAAAAAGCTGAAGATTAATGCAAAATGTGAGAAAAGGAAGAAGAAAAAAAAGTAATGTCCATAGTGTGGAGAGCCAAGATGGTGGGAAATCAGGGAAGCACCAAAGGATGTATGTTGGGGTGAATCAGTAGACAGTGGGAGTACCATGGAACTCTTTACCTAGGCACCATTTCAACTAAGACTAGCCCTATATATAAGGTTGCTCTAATCTATAATCATTGCAACTAAATGCCAGTCACTGTCAAATGTCCCTCTCTAAGATGGCCAACATAGTGTGGTACACAGACCTGGTGAATTGTAAGAGCAGTGTCCCCACATTTCAGTCTGTGCATACTAATCCTAAAATTCTACAGCTTGTACTAAAAGGTCCCTTAGGAGTAGAGGCAGTGATGGGGGTGATTGTTAGACTGGAAGTGGCCAGGGGGCTCCAACTTGACACTTGCTATGGGCCCCTAAAATGCTAACGCCAGCCCTGCATCACATTGGTTAAATTACTAAGGAACTAGGAAATCAGTGCCTCAAATTCCATTGCATTATACTTTATTTTTAATTCAGCCAGTTTCCTCTCTCCCTCATCATTCTCTGTTTTTTTTTTTTTTTGCTTAAATATTTTATTCAATTATTTAAAGTGAATATATTTTCAATAACTTTGTAATATAATACATAGCTAAAACAGGTTAGCAACAGTATAAAATTAACAACCATAAAAACATCAAATCAAACTATATACAAAGGTGTCTAGGTTTATACAGATGAATTACATTTTTGCATTCAAACTTGATTGCATGTAGTGTTTGTCATCTCTTTCAGTATTTCTACTATCTTTCACTACAAATTATAGTAAGTTGTTGTCTTTTCCGTTCAGTTCCTGATGGTTCTCATTTCCATTCTTGATACAGTCGGTATTATGGTTCCACATTCCTTGAATGAGGGTAAAGTCTCGCTGCTCCAATTTGTAGTTATGGTTTTGTGTGCAGTTGCTAATAATATCCATAATTGTGGAAACTTTATTCTAGAAACACATTGGGTATGGGTGCATTAAATGAAATCAAAGACTTATACAGGTGAAAATTATCATTGAAAACAATTTGTAAGACATAATTTATTTTGTTCCAAAATGGCTTAAGTAAACGACAATCATAGAGCACATGCTGCCAGTCTGCTCTTAAATTCTCTTTACATGTCCACCATCAGCCTATATTTTGCTTAAACATAAGTTTTGTTTTATGTGGTGTTATATAGGACCTATAAACACATTTCCATTTGAAAAGCTTCCATTGCAATGATAGATATGTTTGCTTTGTAGAGAGAAGTGTTCATTTTTTTATCATTATCAGCTGGAAATTAATTGTTTTATTGTAGTCCTTTTCTGTTTTGATGTCCATTCTCTGTTCTTCCCACTCAGCCATGTTTCTTACCAGCAGGCCACACTTCTCTCACTTCTCTTCATAAAGACAGAGGCAAAGTATTCATTCAGTACCTGTGCCTACGCCACATCTTCTGTGATCTGTGCCCTGCCTGCCAGCTGTGTCCCTCTATTTCTATGTACATAAGGAGACGCCACATCTTCTGTGATCTGTGCCCTGCCTGCCGGCTGTGTCCCTCTATTTCTATGTACATAAGGAGACGCCACATCTTCTGTGATCTGGGCCCTGCCTGCCAGCTGCGTCCCTCTATTTCTATGTACATAAGGAGACGCCACATCTTCTGTGATCTGGGCCCTGCCTGCCAGCTGTGTCCCTCTATTTCTATGTACGTAAGGAGACGCCACATCTTCTGTGATCTGTGCCTATCCTGCCTGCCTGCTGTGTCCCTCTATTTCTATGTACGTAAGGAGATGCCACATCTTCTGTGATGTGTGCCCTGCCTGCCGGCTGTGTCCCTCTATTTCTATGTACGTAAGGAGACGCCACATCTTCTGTGATGTGTGCCCATCCTGCCTGCCAGCTGTGTCCCTCTATTTCTATGTACGTAAGGAGACGCCACATCTTCTGTGATGTGTGCCCTGCCTGCCGGCTGTGTCCCTCTATTTCTATGTACATAAGGAGACACCAAATCTTCTGTAATCTGTGCCCTGCCTGCTGGCTGTGTCCCTCTATTTCTATGTACATAAGGAGACGCCACATCTTCTGTGATCTGGGCCCTGCCTGCCAGCTGCGTCCCTCTATTTCTATGTACATAAGGAGACGCCACATCTTCTGTGATCTGGGCCCTGCCTGCCAGCTGTGTCCCTCTATTTCTATGTACGTAAGGAGATGCCACATCTTCTGTGATGTGTGCCCTGCCTGCCGGCAGTCTCCCTCTATTTCTATGTACGTAAGGAGATGCCACATCTTCTGTGATGTGTGCCCTGCCTGCCGGCTGTGTCCCTCTATTTCTATGTACGTAAGGAGCCGCCACATCTTCTGTGATCTGTGCCCTGCCTGCCGGCTGTGTCCCTCTATTTCTATGTACGTAAGGAGATGCCACATCTTCTGTGATGTGTGCCCTGCTGCCGGCTGTGTCCCTCTATTTCTATGTACGTAAGGAGACGCCACATCTTCTGTGATGTGTGCCCTGCCTGCCGGCAGTGTCCCTCTATTTCTATGTACGTAAGGAGACGCCACATCTTCTGTGATGTGTGCCCTGCCTGCCGGCTGTGTCCCTCTATTTCTATGTACGTAAGGAGATGCCACATCTTCTGTGATCTGTGCCTATCCTGCCTGCCTGCTGTGTCCCTCTATTTCTATGTACGTAAGGAGATGCCACATCTTCTGTGATGTGTGCCCTGCCTGCCAGCTGTGTCCCTCTATTTCTATGTACGTAAGGAGACGCCACATCTTCTGTGATGTGTGCCCTGCCTGCCGGCAGTGTCCCTCTATTTCTATGTACATAAGGAGACGCCACATCTTCTGTGATGTGTGCCCTGCCTGCCGGCTGTGTCCCTCTATTTCTATGTACGTAAGGAGATGCCACATCTTCTGTGATGTGTGCCCTGCCTGCCGGCTGTGTCCCTCTATTTCTATGTACGTAAGGAGACGCCACATCTTCTGTGATCTGTGCCCTGCCCTGCAGCTGTCCCTCTATTTCTATATATGTAAGGAGACATCCCATCTTCTCTGTGATGTGTGCCCTGCTGCTGCCCTGTGTGTCCCCTTCTTTCTAGGTCGCCACATCTTCTGTGATGTGTGCCCTGCCTGCCGGCTGTGTCCCTCTATTTCTATGTACGTAAGGAGATGCCACATCTTCTGTGATGTGTGCCCTGCCTGCCGGCTGTGTCCCTCTATTTCTATGTCCACATCTTCTGTGATCTGTGCCCTGCTGCGGCTGTGTCCCTCTATTTCTATGTACGTAAGGAGACACCACATCTTCTGTGATCTGGGCCCTGCCTGCCGGCAGTGTCCCTCTATTTCTATGTACGTAAGGAGATGCCACATCTTCTGTGATCTGTGCCCTGCTGCCGGCTGTGTCCCTCTATTTCTATGTACGTAAGGAGACACCACATCTTCTGTGATCTGGGCCCTGCCTGCCGGCAGTGTCCCTCTATTTCTATGTACGTAAGGAGACGCCACATCTTCTGTGATCTGGGCTCTGCCTGCCGGCAGTGTCCCTCTATTTCTATGTACGTAAGGAGACGCCACATCTTCTGTTTTCTGTGCCCTGCTGCCAGCTGTGTCCCTCTATTTCTATGTACGTAAGGAGACACCACATCTTCTGTGATCTGGGCCCTGCCTGCCGGCAGTGTCCCTCTATTTCTATGTACGTAAGGAGACGCCACATCTTCTGTGATCTGGGCCCTGCCTGCCGGCAGTGTCCCTCTATTTCTATGTACATAAGGAGATGCCACATCTTCTGTGATCTGGGCCCTGCCTGCTGGCTGTGTCCCTCTACTTCTATGTACATAAGGAGATGCCACATCTTCTGTGATCTGGGCCCTGCCTGCCGGCAGTGTCCCTCTATTTCTATGTATGTAAGGACCAATGGTTTCCCTTCTTGATGATTTCTTTTAGTTCCTTTTTGACTTGACTCATGTTGGCCTCACTTCTTTTTCATCTCTCAGCTTGTTTACCTGCTTACCAAGGCCCTGTCACCTTTCTTTCCACCTACTGTCTGCACTTTATTTTGCCCTAACCACTAGCCTGCAGTTCCTCTTCATCTGCATTGTTTTTCTCCCTTTTTCTCATTTTTTCTTTCTTTTGCTAACCAATGTCCATAGTCCTGAGTACTCCATTCTTGACTTATTCCCATAGGTTTTCATCCCCATTCCCCCTTAATTCGCCTCCAGTTCCATAGCTCATTTTTACCCTCTTACTGAATTCATTATAAATTGCCCCCTCCCTGACATTCCACACTATCACTTCAGTCATTCATTCTTTTGTGCAGTGACCAGGACATTCTGTCCCCCTCTGCTTTGGATAGTACCATATACATAATTAAATTGTTTGGTAGAGCTCCAAACATGTTTCCAGAATCCTTCATCAGCTAAAACCTTAGTGATCTACTCTCTTTTGATTCCTCATGACTATAACCCTCTAGAGAGGTCAAACAAAATCTACCAGTTCGGGACAAATGCTCCATGAATACAATCATCTGGATAATTCAAAGAATAACTTGTCAGTTCATGATAGATGCTTCATACAGGGGATAATATTGCATGGCATGGGTTGATAAGTGTTTGCTGATCAGATTTATTCATTTTTTTTATTATTTTGTTAAGCAAGTAAGTGTATTCTTTGTAGTTATGACCCAGGCAATGAGGTTAAGCTTAAACACAATATACATTCACTGATCCGCAATGTCCTGCATTAAACACTTTATACATGAATCAGTAATAAATGAATTGTGTGGGACAGCAGCATATTGGCTCAGTAGATAAGATTTCTGCCACCTAGGTTCAGGGTCCTGGGTTCAGTCCTGAGCTCCAGTTACTGTCTTTGTGGAGTGATTTGCTTGTGTCTCCATTGGTTATCTCGAACCACTCGTTGTCTTACTTGTACTATTATTCACTCTCATCTAATATTGCATTCAGATGAAAAAGAAAGAGGAGGAGGAAGGGTGCTATATTTCACCTTTGGTACCTGAAAATCTCACCAGGCCACGAATAGCATTCCATTGTAATAATAAGTACTGTCACATGATTAGAATAATATCAATGTATGCAAAAGACTAGAATTTGTGCAAATTTAATGTATATAATTTCTGTATACAATGTTTTACACTTTATATAATAATTGTGAAATGACAATTTTTTTTTTTTGTGAAATATCTTGTAACGTTTCAAAGTGGACCTCCACTAAAAACGGGCAATCTTATCCCATTAAAAAAACAATAAATAAACAAATAAATACATTGTAATAGTCCTCTTTCCTCACTGAACTTGCACTTGATGTTTTCTATATGTAGATCACAACTCTTTCTTCATCCCTCCACTCTTTAACATTCTTAATAACCCGTGCTATGGTACCTCCCTGTCCAGCCATTCCTTAATAACCTAAACAGTAGCACCCTCATGTCCCATCACTCTGTAATAATGTGCCAAGTCCATGTCCCAGCATTCCTTAATTACCTATACTTTGGTGTCCCTGTCTCCAATCATTCCCTAATAATGTATACTGTGAGACCTCGATGTCCCATCATTCCTTAACAATCTTTACTATAGTGCTGTCATGCTCCATCATTCCTTAACAATTTTTAATATAGTGCTGTCATGCTCCATCATTCCTTAACAATCTTTACTATAGTGCTGTCATGCTCCATCATTCCTTATTAACCTATAACTTGTCATCTCCATATTGTAACATTGCTTAATAACCTACAGCGTGACACCCCCATGTGTCTACCATTATAACTTACACTGTGGCACTTCTGTGTCCCACCCACTGTTGTCAGCTGCATTATTGATTGAAGCTCCTCCATCTTAGTTTTAAGAGTCCTTGTGTTGCATTCCAATGGTTTTCTGTCATATTCTGATTGACTCTTGTTCATTTTTGTAAAATGGTGTGTGTATATTTTCTCCCTATGATAAGTGCCTGAGTTCTTACACTATTGTTTTTGTAAACATTCTCCCATCCCATCTTTGTTTACATGTACATTTGTGCAGCTGTAGCATTCTCTCTCTTCTGGGATGTCATTGTTACTTATCTTACCGCACTTGCTACCATTTCAACTGTCTCCAGCATGTCATTGGCACATACAAGCATTCACCACTTCTCCTTGAGGAAGTCGCTCATTGCAACTCTGTCTCTCTTGTTTCCATCATCAAGGTTCTTAACATCATTAGTGATTGATTTGTTAATTGGTTTCCTTTTCTCTTGATTTTATTTTTGTCTTGCATCATTACACCTACTAGCAGCAACTGACTTGCTCAGTTGCACAACATCATGGTCCTACTCACTGCTTCTCTGGGTTGTCTCCATCCTGAGATGTATCTGATCCATATTACATTGATCCTGCACTTTTCTCATCAACTGTTAAAATAGTGGTCTCCACCTCACTGCCTCTCCTCATAGTCCCCACTTCCTTCCATCTTCTTCTCATCCATATTTTCCTATCTATAAATGTAGTCTTTATATTTTCCATCATCTGCACTCTTTCCATAGTCAGTATCACCTTGGCTACCTCTCCTTCCCCCATCCAACCAACGTAGCTTCCTTTTACTTGCTTTTACTTTTCTATTTTTCTTACTCCACCATTTCCTTTCTGCTTCATCTCTGCATTGCCATCTGTGCTCTGTTCATATATTTGTATCCACATCCCATGTTATATCTACATTTTCCAATCCCATCCTGTCTTCTTGCCTCCTTTGTTCACCTCTGCTTTAGTTCATTCTACCTGTTCTCACCTGGATAGTTGTGGTACAACCATCTAACCTCCCACATCTTCTATTGACTTCTTTCAGCTTCCTGTAAAACCCCCACATCTTTTGCTACTTCAAAAATCCCTTTGCCAAACCATTGCCCCACACCATGAACATCGTATCTTCTCTCTCTTAAGTCTGAGCTCTTCTCCATCCTATACTATCTCATTCAGCCTTACCCTTGTCTTCTCTTTTGATTTGTTTTACTGGGTTAAAATCTATATCTGTCATTCTTAGGTGTTTCCACTGCCTTACCCTAGTAAATATGAGCAAAATCAGAAAAGACTTGGTTATCAGACAAGCAGGTAACACCAAATTTATTTTAAAAATATCTGTCTGCAAAAGTGTAAAGTGTACCAAAGTTTTTGTGTTGCAGATGCTGTGTAATAAATATTCTTCTCTCAAAATGTACATCTTTAAGTATCAAAAATTAAATAACACTTTAACTTTTTTATTATATAGTAGATTATATACTAGAGACAAAAAACAAAGTTGCTTTTTGCTTAAATCTCCATTGAGAAGTTAAAAAGTGTAATTAAAAATATAGGGTTGATATTTTAGTTGCCCAGAATGGGATACCTTTTTATCAAAATATGCAATTTTGCAAAAAAAAAAAAACATATTTGCAACCAGTGTGAAGGACTCAACTACACTTTTTTGCAATAAATATTTCAGAAGAAAATTGCTTTGAGCAACTATTAGAATAAATCTGAATAACATACTTTACACTAAAATCTTAGATCATTTGCTATTTTTCATGTTTTTGTTTTGTTTTTGCTAGATACAATTGCACAGAGAATCTTTTGTATAAAGAGAGATAGGCAGTAACCCTATAAAAAAGTAAGTGTGAAAAAATAATATTGGTTATTTTAAACATGTTATTTCAACAAATAGAGAAATAAAAGCTAAATAACTTGTACAGATCACTTTGAATGTTGAGTAATTAAGCAACTAAACAAGAGGCCTAAAGTGATATGCCTTAAATATATGTTCATTTGGGCACTGCATTTTAAATCAGAAGCTAAACCCGTAGAATCCACTAGTGTACAGTTTAGTCTGAATGCACAGAGTGGTGAAGCCCTGACTAGGACAGAGGTGACCTGGGCTTGATTAGCCACATGGGCACAAGAGAGAATGAGTGTGGGAGAATGAGCTTTAGAGGTTGATACCAGTTAGCACATGTTGTAATGAGGAAAGCAGCTGAGACTGTCATATTAGTAACGTCTTCTGATGGGTTGATAAAATCCATTGGAACAGGCATCACATGTTTATGCTGTTGCATTAGTATGAGCATGACTTTCATACGGGAGGCAGACGTGCAGATACAAAAATGTCTCTCCCTACAAGGTTGCCATTGAGAGATTCATGATCACGTGTTGAGTGAGGTTTGATGCTAGGGAGGTTACTTCCATGGGATCAGAATCTGGCCCATTCACTAATGTCCAGCTTTCACCCTCATGGAGATGGGACAGCATGGGCCCTAAGACCCTTGACCTTACCATGTCTTCCCACTAGAAATATTGAGTGAGCAGACAGAACACAAAATAGAAAATTATTAGACAAAGGATATAAAACTGAAATGCATTTCTGCAGTTGTACCTCAGTAAACCTTAGTTGTAAATCACCAAAATATTAATTAGTAATAACAGAAACCAACAAACTTAGCTTATTTAAAAATCAGACAAGTATATTTAGCTAATGTCAGCTTAGGTGGCAGAACAACACAGCTCATAAATCCTTCACTGTCATGATCCAGTTTGAACAATTACCAGTCTCTGTAATCATTATAGCATTATTGTTGCCAAGCAACTGGTCTGTGCAGAAGATATGAATCAAGAATTAGAAATGTGTGCGTGTGTGTAGACACAGCATCTACAGATAGCTTATTGATAAAAGTGATATGTGTAGACAAATAAAAGATAACCTGCCCATCAAATTTCTATTTTCCACTCCCAGAGGTGCTATTGTTAATATTTACTGTTTGAAAACAAGATGCCAGTAAATTCCTTAATGCTAGTAAAGCATTGCTAAGTAATCATACCTTGTGCAAATTTATTCTATAAATGGCATGAATGCATAATATATTATCTGCATATCTTATTAACATTAATGCCCAGATGCATAACTGGTTATTATGTAATCTCAGCTGTAATTATTTAATCTTACATTTTTCCAGTAATACAGATTGCATTGTTCAGTGCACTGAGAATGAAGCACTTTGACACTTGAAATATAACAGCAAAATAGTACATTTCTCTTCCTGCTTGCACTCCAGAGATACAGGCAATTAATACTCTGTATGGGATGCGTGAGATACCTCTGAATAGTAACGTGTTTTATGTCAGTGCAGCATTTGGTAGTTGTCAGCATTGCACATCATTGTTCAGCTGCACATGTCCTAATGATCTGGGGTATTTTTGTGCGTCTAAGAATTCTGAATATTTATTCTGCTGGTCTGAGTTACTGTTTAGATAACCTAAGAGAAGCATGCAATGATGATGCTTATCAAAGTGTCCTACAGAGCAAAGCTTCCATGTTTTAATATATAATAACACATTTATACTTTGTGTAATGGATTCATTCCTACTTCAGTTGTTAGTTACTTCTTTCAGTGTACATGACTGGTACCAGATTATAACCTACATGCACGCATATAAGTCCCAGAGGCAGAAAGGCACCTAAACAGTATATTTTCATACTGCGTCTGTGAATATAAATAGAAGACTTCATAAAAAAAATTATATATATATATATATATATATATATATATATATGTGTGTGTGTGTGTGTGTGTGTGTGTGTGTGTGTGTGTGTCTATATATGGGTCTACTTCATAACATTAAAATTTCATAATGTTGAATTTCATAACATTGAGACCAGAACAACCAATTAAAAACACTGAAAACCCAAAACATCAAATACTCAGGACATTGAAAAGTGTGCTTCATAACACTGAAAACTACATTGCACAAGTAAATAAGATCCCGTCCACCTACAACAACACCTAACTACCAAACACACTTTCTACTACATTTCTGCAGGGAACCCCCACACTCCCCCCTCATAAATTAAATACACCAACTCCAAGATCGCTTTATAGTGGGAAAAAGTTAGTTTTCTAACCTCACATTGAGGTTAGGAAATTAACTTTTTTTCCACTCTAGTGTGATCTTGGAGTTTGTATATTTAATTTAGGGGGTGTGGGGGGGGCAGAGCCCCCCTGCAGAATCTTGGTAGAAAGTGTGTTTGTTAGTTAGGTGTTGTTATAGATGGAGAGGATGTTATTTACATATGCATTGTAGTTTTCAATGTTCTGAGTTTTCAATGTTTTGGGTTTTCAGTGTTTTGGGATTTAGATATTTTGGTCTCAATGTTATGAAATTCAGCGTTATGAAATTTCAATGTTATTGAAGTAGACCCATATAATAAATATAGCTATAGATATAGATATAGATATAGATACACACACACATATATACAGCCACATACACACACACACATGAATATCAAAACTATTCAGTTGCTGTTTCAGGAAGGAAGGAAACCCTGTGAATTTCGTTTCTTTGATATAATTGGTGTTTTTAATTTATTATATGTTTTTTTTTTTCATTATCTGTGACTGTACTGTTCAGGGGTATTCCACAGAAATAAATAATAAATTAAATTGAATCAAGCTCTATATACACTTACTTGTTTGCTAATCAGATTAGAATGGCTAATAAAATACAATGTCAGCTTCTAAGAGTCAAGGCAAAAAGAACATCACTAGCACAACTAAATCTATCTTGGTCACATTGTATAGTAAATAATACGTGACACAGACAGTAATGAAGGGGGGTCCATGCTAGTTTTAATACAATATCAGAATTTCTTTTATATGATGTTCTCCTTGCAAACAGTGCATGATTAAATAAATCAGCATACGTCTAAATGATTTTATTGCTATGGCTCTGTACAGTATCTGTGATATTTATATGATGGTGTCTGTTTTTGAATTTCTACAAAAAATGAACTTCATTGAAGCAATACTATTCAAAATAGCATTTTTCACTTTTTATTTTATATTTTCATCTGTAGCTTTTGACTCACTGGCTTTAATTATTATCCCGAATATGTTATCAATATGCACACTATTTGTTTTTCGGTACATTTAGCTCCAGTGAGTTAACGTTTTCCCTTACTTGATATTGCATTCTACACCTCTGTCTTATTTAAATTCAGCATTATTTTATTAATTTCAACTTTTTTTACCAAGAGTGTTGATTAAACTATAGTTTTACTGTCACATGTCCAATTATAGAGATGTTTAGTTTTTCCTTTTGCATTTAAACATGTCTGTAAGAAGTTTTTTTTCATATTTGTGTTCAACAATTTCTAAATTCTGCTGTTCATATTTTCTTTTACTTTATACATATTAACATATTCTTCCTATAGCACAACTTTTAAAAAACTGACTAAAGATAGGACTCTGTTTACCAACAGTTAGTATGTGAGGCTTGAATTTCAGTTTAATTATAGTTCATTTTCACTTCATAGCTCTTTTCTGATCATCTTCATACTAATAGTGTCATGGTTTTTGATAAGGTCAGGTCTGCTTCCCTTAGTGTCTTACCCATTGTTTAATTATTGCTTGTACTACAGTTTTATGTTTTCTGCTAATGAACGGCTGGAACTCACTACATAAACTATCTCTGGCCCAATTCATCATGTCACTAACAGAAAGAATGATACCTGCTGGAATTAGCGCCCTTATAAAGAACACATAGTGAATAAACAGCATTGTTTCTCGGTTTGTAATAAGTTCTTCCTAGTTGTTGCTAGTTTTGTATTACTCCTTTTCTAGAAACATATGAAACATTTTATACATTTTCAAGATTTTACCCCTGTGATCTCCAAAACTGTGGAACAATTTACATTTTCAGCCTTCTTGACTATTTTGCTCAGAGTGAGAAACAATTAAAATTTCTGAATCCAAAGCTTTCAGTTTTCTGCTAAATTTCCCTTCAGTAAAGGAATTTTTGAAGGTTGCTGCTGAACCATTTTTTCTAACTGCAGATTACACTTCCATGTTCCTAAACACATAAGCACTGAAAGAAACATAATTATTTACTTCTAATCTGGGTGTTTGCTAGAATTCTTAGCAAACACCACAGACACTGTGTATGTCATACTGGTCTGCATGAAGTAATTACAAAACCTGACTTAGAAGACATGTACTGCATGGCACACAACTTAGCTAGACACACCCCTATTTAATTTAAAAATAAATGAGCCCATATTTCATACCTCAACCCCCCCCCCCCCCGGTAATATTCCAAGGAATACACAATCTGTGACAAGACAAGCAAAATCATTTATGGAAGAAAAGTATTTACTTTCGAAAAGCTATGTGATCCCCAAGGTTGATAACATAACATTTATCATATATTTTATTCCATCTTAGTGCATTTTTTTAAAAAATAAGACAAAGATGTAAACATTGTACTCTTTTCGGTCTTCTGAAAATCTTATTCTGCACTAACCCACCATAAATGAAATTACAATAGTGAAACCACTTTCTATGAACTTCACATTCATGGATTTGCAGATATGACAACTATGTTTTCAATGAATCACTGTCAGTAAATAGAAATTCATAGGCATCAGTATGGTAAATCATACATATCCATGCAACACACCAATTCGGGGGGGGGTATTCCTGACCCAGAGACTCCCCATGCTTTGGAACAAAATTCCAATATACATTAGGCAGAGCCCCTCACTAGCACTCTTCAAGAGAAACCTTGATGGGTGGATGGGAAACAGAAAATTCACCCCGGGGATCACTGCAATGGCTATGCTGGACAGAGGTGCAGGGAACTAATGTCTCTGCTGGTCAGAGTCACAGGGAACTAATCTAAGGGGGTGGCGAAAGCCAGCAGAGTCTGGCTAGGCTTGTAAATGCCCTTGGGCAGATAGCCTAGTACTTACCTAGGAACCTATTGAATGCAGTGATTAAAATGACAATGGCAAATAGGCAACAGAAAGCAAGCAAGTTAAATTCTAGGGAGTATATCAAACAGTCAGCCACCTAGGTGGAGGAGAAAGGTGATGGTGTTTCTTGTCAGGTAACATGTCAAATGCAAGTTAAGGTTCAGTGTCTCCTTCATGGTATAAGATCTATTGATATCCTTCATCTGATTGAGGCAGCCCAGACAACAGCAATGAAGCACATTAACAATGTAAGATATTTTGCAAAGCAAATGTTAAGCTTATAATCACTGTTATATGAATATAATAATGGAGAGGTAAGATATCCTGGGGATATTTAAGTATCTTTGGTAATAAAAAAAACAAGGCCTAACAAGAAATGGCATGTCAGATAAAGCTGCACAAAGCTAACACACTGACAAGAGACTGGAGTATTAGGAATAAGATGGTAATATTAGAAGCTGTTGGAATCCACATACTGGATAAAGTAGCAAGAAGAAAATAAAACATAAAACTGACAAAATGTATAGACTTTAAGTCATGGAATGCACTGTGCTGATATACAAAAGGACTGTGAGAATCCTGCAGTAAACCAGAATTGGGCAAACAAGATCAGTCAACTGATACTTAGCTGATAATTAAAATAATGATTTTACAACAGAAATAATATTATTTATCTGATTCAGTGCAGTTTTTACTCAGTGTGTCCACTTTGTAAAAGTCTCCCTAGCAGAATATTCACACCATGGCAAGTACTAATGTGCACTATTCATGTCTACCTGTTTTAATTATATATGCTTACAGGGAATATAAGTCAAAATAACTTGTCTGGATTTCATGTAGTCAGCTATGCAATGTGCATCATTGTTGCATTTAAAAAATGCTAAAAATAACCAGTGAAATGACATTTCACATTGGTGAAGGTTTAATAAGATGCTGTGAAAGCCATGCAACCATATTGTCCATGACTATATTTTAATAACTACCAGATTTTTAGTACAATGTAAGTAAAGTTAAGATGTTCACATTTGTCCAAAGAGGCTGGCATGAAATCAATCTTATATACATGATTTAGTGATATAGACTTTATCAGATCTCATCATTCCTGAAACAGGAATAAGGACATTTTGCAGAGCAACAATGTTGCACAAGATTCACAAACATTATATAATATAGTTGCTAGCTGAGTTTAAAAACGTTGAAGCTAATAAACTTAACATATTAGTAAACAAAAGAAGGTTCCGGGCACACCTGTAAAACAACTATATGAGAAAGGCCAGTCAACGTACCCAACACTCTAGTCATAGGTGACTCTATAGTCAGGCACACTGATGTTCCACTCACTAGACTAAACAAGGAGAAAGTTACTGTCAGCTGCCTGTCGGGTGCCAGGATCTGCCACATAATGCATGCACTCAGGTCACTCCACAATAAGTACAAATATGACACTGTCATTGTCCATGTTGGTGTGAATGACCTGAGACGTATCTCCCTGGACTACATGAAAAGAGACATGGAGGAGCTCTCCGATCTTGTATCCCAGGCAGGTATGACCCTAACCCTGAGTAGCATCCTGCCATCACCCAGAATGATACCACAGTACAAGGACAAAATGATTGACTTCAACAATTGGCTAAGCTTCTGGTGTCATTCTAAGGAGATCCAGTATTTGTCTGCCTGGGACGACATGATCGACAGTCCACAATGCTTTGCCAGAGATGGCCTGCACCTGTCGCCCTTAGGATTCCGGATACTGGCTAAAGCTCTTGCCACCCCTATAGTGCCTTTTTAGGCAAGGTTCAAATGACAAATTCACCACCGTAAAAGGTACAAGCAAGCAAAATCTGAGGGTAATGCGACTCAATGCTAGAAGTCTAAACCTCAAAATGCACTCACTCGAGGCACTCCTTAAAATGGAGAACATTGACATCTGTGCAGTGACAGAGACCTGGTTCAAAGCTCCAGAGAGCACCCCTGCATTATCAGGCTTCAATTCATACCACACCTTTCGGCCACCTAACCCAGAAAGAAGCACTAAAGGCGGAGGCGTGTCCATATTCATTAAGGATATCCACACCTCCAGGCTAGTTGCACAGCATAATGCATCCGAGATTATGCAACTAACTCTGGGCAAGACCACAATCCAAATTGTAGCTTATTACAGACACCCCACCATGCCCCAGGATTCACACTCCTCATTTCTTGATACACTGGAAAGTATTAGGGTACAACCCAACACCCTAATAATGGGTGATTTCAACTACCCCACCATTAACTGGGAAAACTACTCATGTACCAACTCTTTTGCTCAACATTTTCTGGAATTCATAAATTCCACTGCCTTGGATCAACTTATTCACACCCTCACCAGGTGCAGCAATATCCTAGACCTGGTCATTACCAACATGGGAAACCGATGTTCCACACCAGAGGTCAATTCCTCGTTGGTCAGATCCGACCACAAGCTAATCAGCCTAGACATCCACATCCCACCCCCACCCCCAATTAGGGAAACCATCGTAAAAAAACCTCCAAAGCCAACTTCACACTTCTTAAGACAGAAGTGGCAAACTTCATGACACCCATGCAGACGGACAATAGAGGTATGACTACCGAATCTTACACAAATGCACTTTGTAAGCACTTACACGAGTGCATGGATCATGCTATCCCTAATAGAACCAAGATGTTATCCTCCAAAAAAAGGAAGCCAATCTGGTGGTCCTCTGCCATAAACAAACTCTACAACAGAAGAAAGAAACTGTTGCAAAACAGAGTAAAATCCCATGACTGGAGGAACTCCCTGGTCAACCTCAGTAAGAAGCTGAGATCCCTCATAAAATCCTCCAAAGCTAGTTACGAAAACAAAATTGCCACAGACTCTAAAGACAACCACAAAGCATTCTATAGCTATGTCAAGAATCTAAATGGGAACACTCAGATCTGCTCTGAGTTTCAGCACAATGGCACTAAATATACAGAACCAACTGATATTGCCAACATCCTAGCAGATAGGTTCAGTGCTAACTTTACCCCCCTCTCACCCCTAGAGGGCCCATCTCTATACCGGAAGAATGCAAAGTTCCTATAATCATGGCTGCACAGGTAAAAAACACACTCTCCAAAGCCAAGAACACAGCATCCATGGGACCTGACAATATCCCAGGCTGCGTTCTACATGAACTACAGAATGAACTGGCACCCTACCTAAGTACCATGTTCAAGCATAGCCTCACCTCAGGCTTTGTACCCACTGAATGGCGCACTGCGATGGTTATCCCACTCCACAAAGGGGGAGCCATGACAGACCCTGGGAACTACCGCCCCATTAGCCTGACGAGCCTGGTCTGCAAGGCCATGGAACATATCATCGTGGAACTCATAAACAAAGACATTGGTAATCTCCAAACTCTGGACCCTACCCAGTTTGGATTTGTAAAAGGCAGATCATGTCTCCTAAACCTGATTGACTTCTTTGAAGCAGTCACCAAAGCCATAGATGAGGGTAAAATGGTTCACACAGCTTATCTAGATCTCGCCAAGGCTTTCAACACCATCCCCCACTCTGGAATTATAGATAAGCTCACTAAACTAGGTATAAATCCCTATGTCACAAGATGGGTTGCCAACTGGCTCACGGACAGAACCCACACTGTGAAAGTAGCGGATTCCAAATCCGACATCAGACCAGTGACAAGTGGAGTACCACAGGGTTCAGTCCTGGGTCCTCTCCTGTTTGGTATCTACTTCTCTGAAGTGCAGGCCAACACAGAAGGTCTTTGGCTAACAAAGTTTGCAGATGACTGCAAACTAGGAGCCATAATCAAAACTCCTAACGATGTGGACAAACTACAAAAGGGCCCCACTGAGATAGATACCTGGTATCAAAGCCATGGCCTGAATCTCAATGCCAAAAAGTGTATTGTCATCCCCTTTGGTAAAAACTCTGTACCCATGAACTACCACATAGCTGGTAGTCAACTTAATGCCGAAAATGTGATAAGAGACCTTGGGACACAGGTGGACAGTAGTCTCTCCTTTGATAATCACATCGCCACAGTGGTCAGGAAATCTTTCTATGTGGCTCATCTCATCACAAAAGGATTCTCATCCAGAAAAAAAGAGGTCATTGTTCCCCTCTACTCATCACTCATTAGACCAATTATAGAGTACAACGCCCCTTTTGGTATGTACCTCACAAGACATCTACAACAACTGGAAAGACCACAGAAATATCTCACAAAGAGGATTACTGGCCTCAAACAGATGTCCTATGCAGACCGTCTCAAAAAACTACAGCCTTACTCCATCACATATCGCCTACTCAGGGGCGATCTCTGCCTAACATACAAAGCTATGTCAAACCCAGAGCTGTTGGGCATGCTCCACTTAAAGAAATCCCAATCCCTCCGAGCTACACACTCTAGGGACCTAAACCTTGCCACCACAATAAACAGAACATGTTGGAGGGATAGATTCCTGTCCCAGAGACTTCCCATACTCTGGAACAGACTACCTATCTATGCCAAACAGAGCTCCTCATTAGCACTCTTCAAGAAAAATCTTGATGATTGGATGGGAAATGGGAAATTCACCCCAGGGATCACTTCTGTGGTTCTGCTCAACAGGGGCACAGGAAAATAATTTTCTTGGGTGGCTAAAGCCAGGGTACATTTTTTGGCTAGGCTTGTATGGGCCCTAGGTCCGATAGCCTAGTACCTACCTATGAACCTATGAACCTAAATCTGGAGAGAAGTCATATCTAGAAGGCATCATACTTATGAACTTGATGAAAGTTATTAAATAACCTAAGTTACATAACATTTCGATGACTTGGAGAAATAATCTGCATTCCTCATTCATTCTGATGGTTCTGCTTCTGCCCCAGTCTACGCATGTATAACTTATTTTGTAGACTTACATACATTGTTCATGGTTAATGCTTTTGCAACTTCACTAAGTTTAAAAAACAGTCTGTTCAAATGGGAGCACTGCAGGGCTTAGTCCCATTTATCCAAAGAGAAGGAACTTTTGATTTTATGTAAATAAGAAGATGCAAGACACAAATCTACTGTTTTGGCTGTTGGGATGCAAAGCCTCAAAGAGACATAAGTTTCCAAATTATGCTTCAAACTTTTAATTTCACTCAAACGTAGAACTAAAAGCTTGACTTCCCTGCTTATGATATACAACTGGTAAGTGCCTGTCAGTGTTCATTAATCAGTGAAGCAGTATTTGCCAGCTGCCTTTATAACACAGTGCATTTTGAATTAGCAGAATAACATGCCGGCCACATGCTAGGAACATAATATTGTCATTTATATTGCATCATTTCACTGAAGTTTTACTGGCCAGCAATAACAAATCAATTTTCATTGCAGTTCACCAGAACATTGCTTTTATTTACAGTTTATGATGTCTTATCACCATTGAAGTAGAACAAACAAGGCCATGTGAGCTGAAATTTGTTCTTTAAACAATGCATTAATTTTAATAACTTTATGGGATTTGTAGTGTGTAGCTATATAGTAAGTGTATCTATATTTCAGTTTCTAAATGTTGTGTTTATGATCAGTTGGTTAATATCCATTATATATTGCAACAGAGACATCTTACTAAACTGTACCGTCTGTATTCAGTTTTCTTTTTAATATTCTCCTGTCAGTTTATTAATCAGCAAGCAGTTAGGCAGAGCTGTTAAATAATCTCTGCGCATTCATGCTTGCATATAATAAAATTAGCTTTGCATACATGTTTAGTCTCATTGGCATCACTAAATTTGGAATTTAACCATATTCAGAACATGAATATGCTGTTCTTCAAAAGTAATTAGGCCTGACTTAATGTTCTTAATAGTGTTCTATGATATAATTGGTTTCCTAATACCATATTTAATAAAACCTGTAAATGATAATTTAGACAATAATAGTGTGGATAAGAAATGTTTGAGACCATAAACACAAATGATAACTTCTACTGTGTGTTGTTTCTCACATTGTAAACCTCATTTTTTCCATCAGTTTTGTTGTATATCCACATATTATGTACAGACCTGTGTAAGGAGTTTCTGTCTCAATTCTATAACATCCAACAACAAGTCATAATATTAGCCAGTCTTTCCTTATGACTCCCTTGATGTCTTGTATAACAGTGCACTTATAACAGCTTATTAAGAAAAATATGCTAGAGAGGCAAAAGGCCAGCATCACTGTGAACTGTTTGGATGTTGGAGAGACTCGACTTTATTTTAAAGCAAATATGTATCTACTTCTGATGTGTGATTATTTAAAGTTATTGCCATGTCATTAGGGAAAGATATGTGACCATATACAAATAAGGAGGAATCTCTATGCCAAAGAATAAAGTGCTACTGATTTGGTCATATTAGAAACCTTTTTCTTAGCATGTGGACATGACTGCTTATTGTGAGTCTCTGTTGATTCTACCACAGCATGAAACAGTGCAGTATATTATCAGTGCAAAAATAATGAATAATCTCCTGATCTGTATAGAGCTGCTGATTCTTTATATGTATGTATCTGATATTTACTACCAAAAGCAGGTTAAATGTTTCTTTGCAAATTCAGTAGTATACAAGCTGATGTTTTTCACCCAGTTGGGTAATTAAGCAATGTTCCAAATTATTTTCTTATGTATTATATAGAGAAACACTCTTATTAAGCTGTGATAAATGGATAGTTAGTTATCGTGTTCTAACTTGTTGAGTGGTGCGACCCATGGAACGTTTTCAGCTATTACTTCAGGACTCAAGGGAAAGTACAGAACAAGCATTGACAGCATGCTTTTTTCTTTTCTTTTCTAATTTTAGCAGCAACTTTATTAAAAATACAAAATGCAAGACATTACAGAACATAGGAGAAAAACAAAATGATCAATGGTTTCAGCTAACTGAAACTATATACTTAAAATGCACAAAAATTAACAAAAACATTAGAGCTTATTCCATCAATAAACAAAACATCAAACTGCATGATTTTATTTATTTATTTTATTTTATTGACATTTGTTAACCGGCTTGGTCCAGCTGGGCTTGTGGCCCATTTTCAGTGGAGACCCGAGGAAAAAAGCTAAAAAAAAAAAAAAAAACAGACATTTATATAAAAACAATTGATGACTACAGTTTATATTAACATTAGAAAATAAATTGAATTATACAAAAAAGATTTGAAATACAAAATGCAAAAAAATTGCAAACATTTGTAGTCATATATTTCCTAAGTTTACAGAGTAGTGATTAAATTACATATTTACAATGGGTTTGATCCATCATATATGTATATAAAGTAGAGTAAGTATCCAGAAATGGAGGGAATACTAATGTTGAGAGGAGAGTTACTGGGAAAGTACACAAAGATGGGAGAGAGGGTTAAGTTGGGGCTTGACAAGGACAAAGTTTGGAGTTAAGCATATGAAGTTTGAGTTTTTTTTTAAAGTGGGATGGGTGAATGGTAGAACATATATCTCTAGGAAGAGTATTCCAAGTTTGGGTGATGGAATATTTGTATAAGAGTTAACCTACCACTTTTTTTAGGTTGGTAGGTTTGTAGTAGTTGCTGATTGGAGGTATGGAGAGTGAGGGGGCAGCATAAAGAAGGGAGGGGAGGAAGAGAGCTTGAGCAAGGCAGAGTCTAGCATTTGGAGTTAGAAATCGTTTGATAAGATATAGTAAACCTAGTTTCTGGTTTGTCTTTTTTATGCATTGGAGAAGGTGAATATTAAATTTGAGTTCATCATCGATGATGACCCCCAGGAGTTTTGTGTGAGGTTCAGGTTTGATAATTGTGTTGTTAGCGGAAGTGATAGAAAAGGATGATTTATAGTGAGTGAGAAAGTAGAGGCAAAATAGTAATAGCGTGGTCTTTTTTGGGTTGAGGATGAGAAGGTTATTAGTTAACCATTGTTCGGTAGACGTAAAGGTATGTTGAGTGAGTGTGTGTAGTACAGAGATGTTATCAGAGATGGAGATGAGAGTACAATCGGCATATTGGACGAGGGAGGATTTTTTAAAAGACATGTGGAGGTCATTGGTGAAGATATTGAACAGGAGGGGACCTAGGATGGAGCCTTGCGGAACTCCTGTAGCTACAGATAAGAATGGAGAAGAGGAAGAGAGCCATTTAACAGACTGCTGCCTGATCCCAATGATCTGGAAGAATAAAGCTATATTCATTATTAACATAGTGTTGCATGGCATATTTTAGAGTTCCTAGTAGTCTACAAATACAGCAGTAAACGGTGGAAACCGAGGTACCATACTGATACAGCAGTCTATGGCAACAATACTGTAAACTGGTGCCAGATACAGAGCAATGAGATGCGAATACATATCCCCAGCACCAAGGGCAGAGTGTGGGACTCTGGTCAGGGAACACCGAGGGCAGAGTGTGGGACTCTGGTTAGGGAAACGGTGTTGTAGCAAAATACTTTCAAAGTAAAAAAACAAAGAAACTAGTGGTCTTAAAATATAATTGATTAGCTCAGTCACAATATTTTCCAAAAATCATGAAATCCAGGTAGTGTTCCAAAGCAACAAGCCTGTAGTCATCACAAACAAGCGAAATATTTTAACAATGTTAAACATATCAGCTTTTATATACTTAAAAGTAGGTGTAGTAAATGTATGTATTGTTTTATTTTAAACCAGCCTATTCATGGCAAACAGTATAAACAGGGCAATAAATGTGCATTTTAGAACAAGTACCCATCCCCCCACACACACACTAATACTGATTAGGACAAAGTAAATCCAGCTTAATGAAAACACTACCTATTTGCGACCCACATTACAAAATCAAATATTAAGAAAAGCATAAAATACCCATAAAAAGACTTTTAACCAAAATTGCTTTTGGTTACCTAATGCAATAAACCCTTCATCAGGTCTGTGACAAGAAACAAAAATAAAGAAAAAACGTAGATTATGTTTATGGTTAGATAGCTAACTAGAACATTATTAATATAAAAATACATCTGTCCAATAATATCATCTCGTAAATATCCATCCATGTGTATTAGTGTGCATAAAAACAAAAAAACTAAGTGTGGCATTGCATAACATCATGTAAAGTATAGAGAAATTAGAAAGACTCCAAATTACTCTCTGTAGCATTATGCATATATAAGTGCTAGCCCGTTTTATTGTTAAATGTCTGTGCCTAACGCAGAGTAATTTCAAACCTGTGAAAAATAACATCCAAAGTGAGGAACTAAACCAGCATGACATGCGTCTCCTGGCGTACAGTGATAGTGAATGACAGTAGAGCGCCACAATGACATTGACTACCATGTGAATGTCATTGGAGGCCATGATTGCACTGTGCAAACTTGCACTGTTGTGTCATGGAGGCACATGACAGTGCATGTCAGAATGCACAGTATATAGCTGCTTATCACCAGGTCATTGGATGCACCACCACCTACTGACTTTCACATGCCCAAAGCACAGCCTACTATCACTGGGTGATCATAACCCTATATAGATTGTTTCATGTTGCTAAACAGAGACTGGAATTTCTACTATACACCCATGTATATACCACTCAGTTGGACATGCATTTAATTGTTAGATTGGTTGTGATGGAGAGACCAGCTGGCATAATGGTTAAGGTCTTTGCCTCCCATACATAAGTACAAGGTTTGATCCTGACCTCTCTCCAATATCTGTTTGGAGTTTTCATGTTCTCCCTATGTCTCTGTGGGGTTCTTCCCATATCCAAAAAACATGCTCAGTGTTTCCTTCTCAGACTCCCAAATGGTTGGAGCTGTGAGCAGCAGCACAGACTCTACACAGTGCCCTATAGGGGGAAGAATTGTATAGATCAACCATATTGGGCATCTACTGTGATGCGCAGTATCCCCAGCATAGGAGAACACAGATCACATACTGCATGCTGTGGCAGGGCTAACCACTCAGTGTAAAATATGGCTGTAGGTGATTCAGTCATGTTGACTAATGTCACTGAATGGGCATGGGTGTTTGCTGGTGATAAGTGGGTTGCGGACCCAGCCTACTCCAACCTATGCCAGGGATCCATGATAATGGTGGGAAGGGTATATATCCCCCTATTGGCCATAAAGCCCAGCAGCAACTGGGTTAACTGGGATAGCTCTGTTGAGCAAAAGCTGGACATAAACCCTGCCAAACAAGAACTAAGAATTGCTACACTTGATGTAGGTTCACTGACAGGATGCAGATTTGAAGTGGATGACATGATGGCACAAATATTTCCTGTGTAGCCAAGAGACAAGATGGAAGGGTAGTGCAGAAAAACACTTGGCTTGGGATCCAGAGTGTACTATTCAGGAGGAGGACAGGCTTGAAATGGTGTGGGAATTGTGGTGAGACAGAGGCAGTGAGGGATATCATCGGAATTAGTCATAGTACCCAGTGTAATGATAGGGCGGTATTCATAATCTCAGCCCCAGAGCAGGGTTGTAACAGTGAGGAAATGAGTGCATTCAGACAGCAGTTGTAGGACCTACTTGATAAAGCAGGACAACATGAGCTGGTGTTGATAATGGGTGACTTAAATGCAATTATCAGGATATACAAAACAAGAAATGAGGACTGCATGGGTCCACATGGGTGGGGCAACAGGAATAAAGAAGGACAGGCCATTCTAGACTTCTGTCCAGCAACTGGTAGCAAACACATAGTTCAGAAAGAGAGACAGTCACAAGATTACATATGGGAGTGGTCAACATGCAGCTCAGATAGACTTTCTCCTAGTAAAGAAAAAGGGACAAGAGTAGAATCAGTGATTGCAAAGTCAGCCCCGGTGAAGCAATTAGCCCACAGCATAAACCAGTGGTTGCCACAATCAGCTGCAAGCAATGGTCAGAGAAGGCCCTAAGGTCAACAGAGACCAGGCTGAAGACCTGGAAGTTGACTTGCAAGAAAGTACAACAGCTCAAGGAATTACTCAGGGCTTTAGCACCGGAAGAAGAGGAGGAAATAGGTGGAGTTGAAGAAGAATGGCAGCACCTAAAAACAGCACGTGTGAGGACTACAAAAGAGATATGTTGTCGAGCCAGGTATGGAAATAAGGTACATAATGGGAGCTGGTGGTGGAAAGCAGAATTCCAGGAAGTCATCAAAAAAAGTAGGAGTGCAGGAAAAAGTGGGATATAAAAAAGACGGACCAGGCTAGGAAGGAATAATGGTTGGATAACAAGGAGGTTAAGAAAGGAGTTGCAATAGCAAAGAACAGGGCATCATAGGCACTCTACCAACTTCTGGAAAGTGACTCAGTAGGTGTCACAAACAAACTATATCAGGCTGCTTGAAAAAAACAGAAATATAAAGAAGATAGTTAGAAACCCTTCATAAGGGGTGCCATAAAAACCTGCTCCTGAGTCCACAAGACATCAATGACAGATGGATGGAGTACTTCCTGCAGCTTCTGAATGAAGAAAACCCCACAGAAGCTGTACTGCCCCAGACAGAGCCTATGATGAGAGAAGAGCAGCCCACCCTGGAATAACTAAGAAGAGCACTAAGGAGAAACAAGTCAGGGAAAGCAGCAGGCTCTGATGAGGACGCAGCAGATATGATAATGATTCTGAGTAAGATAAGGGAGAAATGGTTCCTGAGGGTTCTTATAGCAGTGTGGAGAGATAGGCATATCCCAGATGACAGGAGGATAAGCATACTTATGCCACATGACTGGAGGATATGCATACTCATGCCAGTATACAAGAACAAAGGGGACATCCAGAACTGTGGGTAGTGCAGAGGTATCAAACTCCTGTCAAAATGCATGAAAGCTTTGGAGAAGGTGACATAAATTGATACACAGAGTAGTAGAAAGTATGATGGGAGATGAGTAGTTCAGATTCAGATCAGGATGCAGTACCACTGACTTGATGTTTGCAGTGAGACAGATAGTTGAGAAGAAGCTAGAGGTGAGGAAAGACTCCAACTGGGCATTCCTAAACTTGGAGAAATTGCACGACAAACTCCCAAGAAAGCTGATTTGGGCAGTACTGTGGTGGTTCAAAGTCCCAGAAGCACTGGTAGAATTAGTGCTGGCTATGTTCAGGGACTTATGTGGTGTCCCCTAACTGGGAAAAGCCGAAAGACAAAAATGTTCAAGGACCTAATAACTCAAGTTTGAAAAGTGTTCTGCCTCACAAAGGGGTTCCTAGTGGAAATGGATGTTCATCAGGGTTCAGATCTGAGCCCACTGTTGTTCATACTAGTGATGAACTACATTAAAAAATAGGTTGGAGGGGACAGATCAACAAAGTTGCCGTATGCAGATAATGTGGCATTACAGGCAGACTCTGAGCAAGAACTTCAGCAAAGGATAGAGGAATGGAATGTAAAACTAAAGGCACATGGGATAAAACTAAGAACAGATAAGACAGTGGTAATTTGGGGAAATTAGATAATGGAACAGGTTAATAGCATTAAGTATCTGGGAGGGGTGGATGATGAGAAGGGAAGTCTGAAAGAGGCCTAAGCTAGAATCAGAAGGGCTGGCATACAGTGTCATGTGTAGTGTATGACAAAATAATGTCAAAGAAGCTGAAAAAGTGTGTGCCATCCTTTGATGGCATGTATACGCACTCAGATTTAAGGCAGGAAGAAGGTATTGTGAAGCCTTGTGTGTGTCTGTGTGTGTAGGAATGAAAGTTAAGTTATCTAGATGTGTGTGTAGGAGTAAAAGTTAAGTTGTCTAGATGTGTGTGTGCATGTGTTTGTGTGTGTGTGTGTGTGTGTGTGTGTGTGTGTGTGTGTGTGTGCGTGTGTGTGTGTGTGTGTGTAGGAATAAAAGTTAAGTTATCTAGACATGTGTAGGAGTAAAAGCTAAGTTGTCTAGATGGGTGTGTGTGTGTGTGTGTGTGTGTGTGTGTGTGTGTGTGTGTGTGTGTGTGTGTGTGTGTGTGTGTGTGTGTGTGTGTATAGGAGTAAGAGTAAAGTTGTCTAGATAAGTGTGTGTTTGCATATTTTTGAATGTGAGTGTCTGTGCACGAGTGCGTATGTGCATATTTGCAGGTGCCTATGCAACTGTGCAGTGTTCAATACAAAAACATGATAAAGAGCCTCCGTGCAGTGCTATCATGGCTTTGAATTATAGTATACTGTTGTTGAATCTGTTGGGCACCACAGTGTTTCCCACACAGCCCTGGTGGCCTACATGTGTATTACTGACGTCAGATATATGTGAGCAATTTTATGTGGGATTTCAGCCAGAAAATAAAAGCAGTATGACATCAACAGGCTAGCAGGATTTTTTATTAAGTGAAAATAATCATACAGTGGCAACCAGAGAACATTGGCGACAACTCTATTGCTTTACTATATTTATTCATGACCATGTGTTGCAGAAATGATTAAGCAGTATGTTAGTTTAGGACTGACCTTGAATGTTACAAGTAGTTTTCGTCTGGGATTAATACATCTAAATTGTCCTCTGTGTTCAGAAAACACACTGCTGAGACCAAGGAGCTTACTTACCTTCATAAAGGTTTTCAGTCATGCTTGAAAAAGTGTATTTTTTTACTTGTCAGCAGTATGCACCTTCAAGGCTATATCTATATGCAGAGGAGCCCTGCTAAGATGATTGGAGGTTTACAAGGGATGAATGATTTTTTAAAGACAGAGTACATCCCAGAATCACTAACAGATGAAAGAATACTTGAAAGCAGCTATTATCACAGTTTATGAAATGAGAAAAGACCTAGTAAACCAGCTGTGGTGAAATTGCTTAAAATCATATAGCGAGAGCACCGCAGGGCACATTAATGTATGATAAGTTTAAAAGAAGCCTGTAAGTTTCTATTTTCTTTAAGGTGTAATAACATGGATAATGGATAATTTAGAGATCAAAGCCTAATGTTAGAAAGCAGAAGGTTTAAATGTAATGGAAGGAAATCCTGCTAAAATAAATGTATTGTAGGGACCATGAGTCAGTTTTTTATCAGCTGAGAGCAAACAACAACCATTTACGTGGACTCCCATTGCTTTCTGAAATGGCCTGAATCTGTGTGTTTATTTTCCTATACATATAACACACTACTCCAAGATTTCTGGATTAGCAGATTATTTAATTATTTCTAGAATTTGTCAGAGATAGTATTTATGGCCATACTGCTTACATCTGTGTTCAGCTGTAGATGTTCTCAAAGTATGCCCTGGTCTGTGATAGAATGCAATAATTTAACATAAAGGATACGTGCTCATCTAAAAGAAATGTTTTGAAAAATAAATCTTTTATTTCAATTGCTATACTAGCAATTCAATACAAATGAGCTGATATATCAGTCATAGAAATGAATATATGGTATGCAATCTCAATATGCTAATAATGAGCTGATATATCAGTCATAGAATATATGGTATGCAGTCTCAATATGCTAATAATGAGCTGATATATCAGTCATAGAATATATGGGATGCAGTCTCAATATGGTAATAATGAGCTGATATATCAGTCATAGAATATATGATATGCAGTCTCAATATGCTAATAATGAGCTGATATATCAGTCATAGAATATATGGTATGCAGTCTCAATATGCTAATAATGAGCTGATATATCAGTCATAGAATATATGGTATGCAGTCTCAATATGCTAATAATGAGCTGATATATCAGTCATTGAATATATGGTATGCAGTCTCAATATGCTAATAATGAGCTGATATATCAGTCATTGAATATATGGTATGCAGTCTCAATATGCTAGTAGCCTCAAAACATATGACCTTTGCTTATTGTATGGACAGAAAGTTTAGCACCAAAGATGACATAAATCTGAACCCATCAAAATTATTTCACAGTAGCCTGCATATACAGCCTCATTAAATAAAATTGTGTACATATGTGTGCATCTACTCAAGAGAATAATTGGGATGCCCTTGTGCCTGCCATTATTTAAAACTGCTAAATATCTGTAGTATATAGCTAATACTAAAATCAAAGGTGTACTGCCATTACACAGATGCAACTGTGTACATATGTAATACAGAAATACATAAACTGCTTGTTATAAAAATAAAGCATATTCATCTGTAAAGTGCATTAAGACACTGTGTTATGAGTGTTCAGTGGGTCCTCTGTAGTTTGTGCTAGGTTGTGTTAGGAGTGTTCAGTGGGTTCTCTGTAGTTGGAGCTTGGTTGTGTTATGAGTGTTCAGTGGGTTCTCTGTAGTTTGTACTAGACTGTGTTGGGAGTGTTCAGTGGGTTCTCTGTAGGTTGTGCTAGGCTGTATTGGGAGTGTTCAGTGGGTTCTCTGTAGGTTGTGCTAGGCTATGTTGGGAGTGTTCAATGGGTTCTCTGTAGGTTGTTCCAGGCTGTGTTATGAATGTTCAGTGGGTTCTCTGTAGTTTGTGCTAGGTTGTGTTATGAGTGTTCAGTGGGTTCTCTGTAGGTTGTGCTAGGCTGTGTTTGGAGTGTTCAGTGGGTTCTCTGTAGGTTGTGCTAGGCTGTGTTGGGAGTGTTCAGTGGGTTCTCTGTAGTTTGTGCTAGGCTGTGTTAGGAGTGTCCAGCAGGTTCTCAGTCATTTTATTAGGTTGTGTTATGAATGTTCAGTGGGTTCTCTGTAGTTTGTGCTAGATTGTGTTATGAGTGTTCAGTGGGTTCTCTGTAGGTTGTGCTAGGCTGTGTTGGGAGTGTTCAGTGGGTTCTCTGTAGGTTGTGCTAGGCTGTGTTGGGAGTGTTCAGTGGGGTCTCTGTAGTTTGTGCTAGGCTGTGTTAGGAGTGCCCAGCTGGTTCTCAGTCATTTTATTAGGTTGTGTTATGAATGTTCAGTGGGTTCTCTGTAGTTTGTGCTAGGTTGTGTTATGAGTGTTCAGTGGGTTCTCTGTAGGTTGTGCTAGGCTGTGTTGGGAGTGTTCAGTGGGTTCTCTGTAGGTTGTGCTAGGCTGTGTTGGAAGTGTTCAGTGGGTTCTCTGTAGGTTGTGCTAGGCTGTGTTAGGAGTGTTCAGCAGGTTCTCAGTAATTTTATTAGGTTGTGCTATGAATGTTCAGTGGGTTCTCTGTAGTTTGTGCTAGGTTGTGTTATGAGTGTTCAGTGGGTTCTCTGTTGGTTGTGCTAGGCTGTATTGGGAGTGTTCAGTGGGTTCTCTGTAGGTTGTGCTAGGCTGTGTTGGGACTGTTCAATGGGTTCTCTGTAGGTTGTGCTAGGCCGTGTTATGAATGTTCAGTGGGTTCTCTGTAGTTTGTGCTAGGTTGTGTTATGAGTGTTCAGTGGGTTCTCTGTAGGTTGGGCTAGGCTGCATTGGGAGTGTTCAGCGGGTTCTCTGTAGGTTGTGCTAGGCTGTATTGGGAGTGTTCAGTGGGTTCCCTGTAGGATGTGCTAGGCTGTATTGGGAGTGTTCACTGGGTTCCCTGTAGGTTGTGCTAGGCTGTATTGGAAGTGTTCAGTGGGTTCCCTGTAGGTTGTGCTAGGCTGTGTTGGGAGTGTTCAGTGGGTTCTCTGTAGGTTGTGCTAGGCTGTGTAGGGAGTGTTCAGTGGGTTCTCTGCAGGTTGTGCTAGGCTGTGTTGGGAGTGTTCAGTGGGTTCTCTGTAGGTTGTGCTAGGCTATGTTAGGAGTGTCCAGCAGGTTCTCAGTCATTTCATTAGGTTGTGTTATGAATGTTCAGTGGGTTATCTGTAGTTTGTGCTAGGTTGTGTTATGAGTGTTCAGTGGGTTCTCTGTAGGTTGTGCTAGGCTGTGTTGGGAGTGTTCAGTGGGTTCTCTGTAGGTTGTGCTAGGCTGTGTTGGGAGTGTTCAGTGGGTTCTCTGTAGTTTGAGCTAGGCTGTGTTAGTGTTCAGCAGGTTCTCAGTCATTTTATTGGGTTGTGTTATGAATGTTCAGTGGGTTCTCGGTAGTTTGTGCTAGGTTGTGTTATGAGTGTTCAGTGGGTTCTCTGTAGGTTGTGCTAGGCTGCATCGGGAGTGTTTAGTTGGTTCTCTGTAGGTTGTGCTAGGCTGTGTTGGGAGTGTTCAGTGGGTTCTCTGTAGGTTGCGCTAGGCTGTGTTAGGAGTGTTCAGTGGGTTCTCTGTAGGTTGCGCTAGGCTGTGTTAGGAGTGTTCAATTGTTTCTCTGTAGGTTGTGCTAGGCTGTGTTATGAATGTTCAGTGGGTTCTCTGTAGTTTGTGCTAGGTTGTGTTATGAGTGTTCAGTGGGTTCTCTCTAGGTTGTGCTAGGCTGTGTTGGGAGTGTTCAGTGGGTTATCTGTAGGTTGTGCTAGGCTGTGTTGGGAGTGTTCAGTGGGTTCTCTGTAGGTTGTGCTAGGCTGTGTTGGGAGTGTTCAATGGGTTCTCTGTAGGTTGTGCTTATTCTGTGTTATGAATGTTCAGTGGGTTCTCCGTAGGTTGTGCTAGGCTGTATTTTGAGTGTTCAGTGGGTTCTCTGTAGGTTGTGCTAGGCTGTATTGGGAGTGTTCAGTGGGTTCTCTGTAGGTTGTGCTAGGCTGTATTGGGAGTGTTCAGTGGGTTCCCTGTAGGTTGTGCTAGGCTGTATTGGGAGTGTTCAGTGGGTTCTCTGTAGTTTGTGCTAGGCTGTGTTAGGAGTGTTCAGTGGGTTCTCTGTAGGTTGTGCTAGGCTGTATTGGGAGTGTTCAGTGTGTTCTCTGTAGGTTGTGGTAGGCTGTGTTAGGAGTGTCCAGTGGGTTCACTGTAGTTTGTGCTAGGCTGTGTTGGGACTGTTCAATGGGTTCTCTGTAGGTTGTGCTAGGCTGTGTTATGAATGTTCAGTGGGTTCTCTGTAGTTTGTGCTAGGTTGTGTTATGAGTGTTCAGTGGGTTCTCTGTAGGTTGTGCTAGGCTGCATTGGGAGTGTTCAGTGGGTTCTCTGTAGGTTGTGCTAGGCTGTATTGGGAGTGTTCAGTGGGTTCCCTGTAGGATGTGCTAGGCTGTATTGGGAGTGTTCACTGGGTTCCCTGTAGGTTGTGCTAGGCTGTATTGGAAGTGTTCAGTGGGTTCCCTGTAGGTTGTGCTAGGCTGTGTTGGGAGTGTTCAGTGGGTTCTCTGTAGGTTGTGCTAGGCTGTGTAGGGAGTGTTCAGTGGGTTCTCTGCAGGTTGTGCTAGGCTGTGTTGGGAGTGTTCAGTGGGTTCTCTGTAGGTTGTGCTAGGCTGTGTTAGGAGTGTCCAGCAGGTTCTCAGTCATTTCATTAGGTTGTGTTATGAATGTTCAGTGGGTTCTCTGTAGGTTGTGCTAGGCTGTGTTATGAATGTTCAGTGGGTTCTCTGTAGTTTGTGCTAGGTTGTGTTATGAGTGTTCAGTGGGTTCTCTCTAGGTTGTGCTAGGCTGTGTTGGGAGTGTTCAATGGGTTATCTGTAGGTTGTGCTAGGCTGTGTTGGGAGTGTTCAGTGCTTTCTCTGTAGGTTGTGCTAGGCTGTGTTGGGAGTGTTCAATGGGTTCTCTGTAGGTTGTGCTTATTCTGTGTTACGAATGTTCAGTGGGTTCTCTGTAGGTTGTGCTAGGCTGTATTTTGAGTGTTCAGTGGGTTCTCTGTAGGTTGTGCTAGGCTGTATTGGGAGTGTTCAGTGGGTTCTCTGTAGGTTGTGCTAGGCTGTATTGGGAGTGTTCAGTGGGTTCCCTGTAGGTTGTGCTAGGCTGTATTGGGAGTGTTCAGTGGGTTCTCTGTAGGTTGTGCTAGGCTGTGTTAAGAGTGTTCAGTGGGTTCTCTGTAGGTTGTGCTAGGCTGTATTGGGAGTGTTCAGTGTGTTCTCTGTAGGTTGTGGTAGGCTGTGTTAGGAGTGTCCAGTGGGTTCACTGTAGGTTGCGCTAGGCTGTGTTAGGAGCATTCATTGGGTTCTCTGTAGTTTGTGCTAGGCTGTGTTAGGAGTGCTCACTGTGACAGGAGTGTTCAGCAGGTAAGCCAACCTTTCACTACTACTTTTTCTTCTCTCCATGCCAAGATTGAACAATATTTTATCACTAAGAACATTTGCTTTTGCATAACATTCTCTTAAATCCGATATTTCATCACTAAGAACATTTTCTTTTTTGCATAACATTTTCTTAAATCCAAACTTTTATGGCAAAGGGAATCATATCATGCTGTTAAATAGTTCTCAGTATCATGGTCTGCAATGAGATGTGTAATTCTTTCCACTTCTTACAAAACCTGCAATTGTCTTTTTGTCCCATTTTTTTCTATATACTTTGTAAACCAAAATATAAGTAGCCCACTGTCGTGGGCCACTATTATCAGCCTTTCATATTTTGATTTGAATTCGCCATTCATGCATCAAATCTTGACCAACATGTTTAGTACTGTGTAGTGCTAAAATAGAAAATTTGGATGAGTTTGCCAAACAAATAACTGAAGCAAAATAGGTAGTGCTTTCTCATTTCTTTGGCATCTGGAAAAATGACTAATGTTTCTCAAAGTATAGATGATTGACTGAGTAGCATAAACTGTTGCAAAACTTTCTAAAACATGGATCACCTCACAGCCTAAGTATTGTATCTGATATTACAGTAAGATCTCAATGAAAGGTTACAAAATAATTACATCTTTAATATAATAAATATTTTCTTAGAGAGCTGAAGGCTTGAAATAGTGCATTAGTAAGGCCAGCAGAAGGTACTATTTAGAAATCAAACTTTGGCTGAAGTAGAGTTGAGTAGTAGTTAACGTCAAAGTCTAGTTCAAAACTGCTTGGAATTTTCAAATCTGTAGTTCTATGAAAAAGTATTAATACATCCTACAAATATATTATTTTATTAAAGGTTACCATGACTCCTTCCCAAACAATATAAAAAATAGGCACCGATGTGTTGTGACTGTTTTTGAGGGTGTGTATGTGTGCGAAAATCTGTATGTGCTTGTGTGTACTTCTGTGTGCATGTGAGAGTGTGTGCATTTGTAAGTGCACGCATACATGTGTGGAACGTTACACACCAGTGTTTATAGGTTCATAGGTTAGTACTAGGCTAACTGCCCTTGCAAGCCATTGTAAGCCTTGCCAATTATCCCTTGTGAGGCTCAAACCCTGCACCTTGTGTTTGTAAAGCAAACACCTTTCAATTAGACCACCCTCCCAACCCCCCTTATGTTTTAAAGGTGGGAGAAAAGAAAAAGGCCATCATGATAATTTAAAAATGAAATATGTGGGGATGAGCTCTAACAAAGCTGTTATCTGCAGGTAGGATGTTAAAGAGGAGTGAAGCAAATTCTTTACAGCTCTGGGAAAATAAATGTGAACATCAGTTTAATACAAGTTAAAATGTATATAGCATCACATTTCCAGGCACAGGTTCTTGGTTTAGTAGTTGTCCCTTAGTAATAATATACTGATACTATTTATTTATTTATGTTATGTATCTATGTATGTATGTTACATTTGTTTACCGGGAGAGCTCGACTGGGCAAGAAGCCCATTTTCAGGGGATGCCCAGAAAATAAACCTCCACACTGGTTAGAACAGTAAATGCAATAAAATACAGTTAAATTAAATACAGAACAAAGTAATGTCTGCATGGATAAACATACAATAGAGTATATGGACATACAATACCATTATTGGGGATTCCATTCAGATATATGAATGTATTAATATAATTGTTAGTGCAATACATACAGTAAAACATATGTTGTTTAAGTACAGAATAAAAGAAAGGAGATGATGTATGCTTACTCAGTAAAACCAGCACATGAAAAAGATACATTATGATGCTTCATTTGCAATTTGCTTACAGAACAATGATATGATGCAGACAGTCTATGTTAATATACAGGTCTATATCACGTTGTCGAACTGTTAAGAGTTTGAACGTCATATGGTCAACACCATATGATCGAACTTTTAAAAGTTTGAATATTTCAACGGAGATCTCCATACAGTGCAGAATGGCAAGATTTCCCTTTTCTGCACTGTTGTACGATCTCGGAGTTGGTATATTTAAAGAGCAGGAGTATGGGGGGGGGGTGCAGGGGGGCTTTCCTCCCTGCTTAAACCGTTCAAGTATGTTTTTTCTTTGGTTTATTTTTTATTACATTTTTGAAATTTTAAAAGTTTGATCATATGCTGTCGACCATATGATGTTCGAACTTCTAAAACTTCGATTATGTAATATAAACACTAATTTACTATATCCAGTGGGCTAAGGTTGCACTCTCTCATAGGAGTATATAGTTCTACAGTAGTAGTTGGTGAGCTTTATTAAGTAGTGGAGGTCGGTGATGAAAGGTTGATAGTGACTAAGTATAGTTGGGCACTATTGTGAAGAGAGTACTATTGTGTATGGAGAAAATTACGTAGTGTGCCTTGTATATCTAAATAGGACTGGAGGAGTTTTTTAGAAGTTGTTTTTGTTTTCAGTTACCCTAATTTCTAGGGGGATGCTGTTGCATGTTTCTGCAGTGGAAGAAGAGTAGAGGGAGTCCCCAATGCTATTTTTGCTTTTTGTTACATCGACTAATACTTTGTTGGTGGATCTTAGTAGGCATTTGTTGGAGATGATATTCAGTAGTCCTTCTAATGCAGGAGTCTTTTTGGGTTTATATAGGATTTGGTGGGCTGTTGTAAGTTGGTTAATTCTAGCCAGGAAGGTTGCTTGAGTGCATGGCAGTGATATGTACCATAGGGAGAATCAGTACAAAATGTTGCTATTTTATTGTAGCAAGTGTTTAGTTTGGCTAAGTCTGATTTATTTAGGTTGACAAGTATGGGGTGAGGCATAGAGAAGTGTGAAGGTTAGGTGGGTTCTAGAGATGGTAGCTCTACTGTTGTTAGAGAGGTACTTTTTGCATCTATATTGGGTTCCTAGTTTTTTATGCACTTTTTATGGTATGTGCAATATGCATATTGAATTTCATGTTGTGGTCTATGATAAACCTCCTAGTAGTTTGGTGTGTGAGTCAGGTGTGATTAGGGTGGAGTCATCAGTGTACTGGACCAAAGTGGAATGCAGGGTAGCTTTGTGAAGTTTATTGGTAAATATAGTGAAGAGGAGAGGGCCAAGGTGGATCCTTGTGGGACGCTTACGGTTACAGGTAGGAGAAGAGAAAAGGAATCTTGCCATTTTACTATCTGTTGGTGGTTAGATGATAGCTCTGGAACCAGGTTAGAGTGAAGTGGCTTAGATTCAAGTTTGGAGAGCGCAGTAAGAAGTTTGGCATGTGAGACCATATCAAAGGTCTTGGAGAGATATAGGAAGACAGTGGAGACTAGGTTTATTCCAGTGTTGATTAACAGTATTGGTAAAGCTAATAAAGACTGTGAGGGTACTGTGATTAGGCAGAATCCATGTTAGGTGCTGGTCAGCACTTTATTAGTAAGGAGGTAGTTAATTATTTGGGATTGTATACATTTTGCAAGGATTTTAGACATAGCAATTGGTTGGTAGTTAGATAGTTCCAGTGAGTTACCCCCTTTGTGAAGTGGAATTATATATGAAATTTTCCATAGTGATGGAACATGTTGTTCTGACAAAAAGTGATTGATTAACTATATATCTTGTAGTTCAACAATGTCTGCAGAGAAATGTATAACATTCTTGTCATTTTCTCAAACCTTGTTTTCTTCTGGGACTTTTTTCTTTTATTTTTATAGGATTCATTCCTAAGAGCTGTAGGAGTCTCAAGGCAATGCAATCTGGTGTCCATGACTGCCTTGTCAATACCCACTCTTAACTTTTAATTATATACAATCCTCTGATGGTTGCTTCTAATTCAAGATATGCTTTAAGCAGCAAGATGAGATTTTCTAAATTTGTAGGCAATCCATTCAAACCAGGAGTCTAACATAATATATGGCATTATGCAAACAAATAAACCATAATTTTTCTTACTGTCAGCCAAACATAGAAGTGTCAACTGGATATCATCTGCATACTCAGATGAATGTAACAATGTATTACACAGTTTGTGTTGCAATATGCCGGCAGCAATATGTTTAATAATAGCAGAGTACGTTTTTCCTGTGTACATGACTTAAGAATGTGATAGAATTTGTTTTACTTCTACTTAGCTTTCTAGACAACATACCATCTGTCAGAGACATCAAACACTTACAGTGAGTGCATACGTGCTGCTGAAGGAATCTGTAATGCTATATGCCTAGATATATGTATGTGTTTGTGAGTGTCTGCATGTGTTTATGGCATCCATAATAGCAATTCATGTATACTTTTAACACCTAAGCTTTTGGGGTCATTTTCAAGACTGAAAGATTTATAATTCATACCTTAAGTTTCATGTTATGTTAAAAAAAGTGTCTCAAAGAAGAAGCTAAATGCACCTCCTTTTAAAATAACTGCATAACTTAAGCTACTGAGCCACTCCGATGGATTAATGTGGTCGTGTGAGATGGATTAATCTGGGGACTTCTATCAGCTTAGTTTATTTGGATCTTCGTGCTTTCTTTTTCTGATGTTTTATTCTTTCTGTTCTTCTATCCTCACACTCGTATTTCTTATCTCTTTCCATCCTTTCCCAAGGTTAGATATAGATGCTGCAAATAAGTAAATGTATATGATGTAATTATGGAACATATTTGTGTGCTTCAGTTTCAACATGAATTTTATTCTTTAATATCATAATGAATGCAATTCTCTTGTGCCTGTCACCACAGTAGAAAAACTTTGGTAGTAATTATCTACAATGCTCTAAACCGACATGGAGTAAAACTATCAATAAATCAATCAACCAAATTGTGGGAAGTAGTACATCACAAGTCACCCAATCCATACATAATAACAGTACAAACTTCTGCAAGACATTAAGGAATGTCAGAATGAGTGTTACAGATGATAGGCATGTTTTCTTACCTGAGCTTCCACTCTGTGAATGTCAACCATCAGATAAATGTATTTACCATTACTGAGTTCTAGATATTCAGTACATATGTGCAATACAATGGAAGGGGTAGGTAGTAGGCTATAAGAAGACACATAAAAAGAGCAAGTGCAGTAAATTTCCCATCATCTGGGGGTGGAGATTGCCATGAATAGAGGTAGCAGTTTGAAGCTTCAGCTCTGAGACTCCGGAGAAGTAATATGCAAAATTCTCAGCAATAGAACCTGATAACTCTAAAATTATCAATAACAAGACCATAGTTCTCAATTGTCCAGATTTTCACAGAATGTCCAGATTTTTGTCTCATTGTTTTAGTCTTTTCCTCATAAAATCTTTGACTTCTGGCAAATCATTGATGATTGGACTCAGTAAATAATGCCATACGTTTGAGTTTCAGACTTCATATCCTTCAGAAAAATGCATGTTAACAAAAATCCTGTTATTCTAGCAACTTTCTAAGTTTGTAAGAGCAATATTTAAAATCTGACCCAATTTTTGAGTCTTTGTCACCCCCCCCCCCCACATTATTTTAGGCTCTGTCCAGATTTCTTGCTCTAAGAGGTTGAGAATTATGACCAAGACATCAAATAAAAATTTAAATAATCAGCTGTTTTTTTTAATTTTTTGCTGTATTAAATCATAAGAGTTCTCATTTCTTGATGGATTGTGATTCTGGTTGTCCTATCGCTGATAGCCATGTGGTTGCCAGCCCAGGCAGAGCCCCGTACCTCATCACGGGTAATAGGCTGGCTAAGCTGACTGAGATGAAAAGAGGACATCCAAACATGAGCTTTGAAAACTACTTTTCTGAAATAAGCAGTTACAGGGCAGTCCTGCCCTTTTCAAGGAACTCAACATCAAATATGTGCCCATCATGCTACTAATAAATCATTGCAAGAGAAATTATGGATCTTAGAAATAGAAAGTTTTGCAATAATTTGAGACCTGTTGGGCTGAAGGAAAGGATAAAGGGTCTGACTTTGTAGCTCTGCTATAGACCAGGCTAAAATTAGCATTAAACTTATCAAGAAGGTTTCTAAAACCCCAATAAGGGCCAAACTAGGCAGCACAGAAGATCATAATTTGTATGCTGAACTACAGGGATATGGAGATTTTATTGTCATCCCTGGACTCCACTGAAAAAGGACTTGTGTCCAGTCAGACATTCCTGGTAAACAAATGTAAAATAAATAAAATAAAATCTGTAAGAATGGGCAAACAATTCACTTTGTATAACTGCGATATAAGACTGTTTCAGGATTTTTCTCCTGAAGTCATGATGGTAATTTTCTCTAATGAGAAAACTTTATTATTATAATAGTATACCAACATTTTTTTTCATTTCCTGGCAGTACTATTCTTAAAATGTAAAAATAAGTAGATGACACATGATTCTCTGGCTTCAACCATGGAATTCTTTTAGCAGCATTTGCTCACAGAGGAAGTACCCAGCTTGACTACAACAGTGGGAAAAAAATCAGTGGCAGATGAGCCTGCAAACTAGCCAAATGATTCCAGGTTCACAGTCTTTACAACAACTGGAAAGTTTGCTGCCAGGGTTCAATAACCATGAGAGCCCTTGGCCAAGTGGGAACTTACAAAACGATATTACATTTACAAACTCCAAATTTCCCGAGTTAAATCTTATCTAGGCAGTTATTTAAAGTACAAAATGTGAACCCATTCACCAGATTAGAGTATTAGAAAATGTAGGTGATGGGCATTGTGAACCTACAGCCAGGATAAGAAGAAGAGACCTCAGCAAACTAGCAGAATGGGTGCTCTAATTTATATCACCACATTAATTGTTACAGCCAGTCTGACTAAAAAATTAAGACAAAGTACATTCAGACAGAAGGCTTAACCTGAATAACCTAGAATGTGAACATCTTTTGCATAGCCATTTGCATCCTCTCAGAGTCTAGTTCAGTAACCACGAGAAAGACGTATATCTGTATTAGTGGCCACTAGGCACTGTCATTTTATCTCACTCATTTCAGTGATTCTCATACCTCTCAACTGTCTAGATTTACACACAATGTCTGGAATTTTGGCTCATATTTTTGGTCTGTTCCCCACAAAATTTGTTTTTTTTTTTTTTTTTTAACATCACGGGATATTCTGAGGACTGAAGTCAGTAAATAATGACATACGTATGAGTTTCAGATTTCAAATCCTTCAGAAAATGTATGTTGAAACAATCCCGGTTACTCTAGCAACTTGATAAGTTTAAATGAGGAAATATTTAAAATATGTCCCCATTTTGGTCTTTTGTCTCCCTATTTTGTAGGGCTTTGTCCAGATTTCTTGCACTAAAAGGTTGAGAGGTATGGTGACTCTTAATGTTGTATTATATAGATTCATAGGATGATACTAGGCTATTGACCTGGAGGCCCTTAAGCCTAGCCAAGAATTCCGCCCATGTTCTCACAAAGTCAGCACCTTTAGACTTTTTTGTTTTGTCTGCTACAACAGGTTGCATATCAATACCCTGGGTGATAATCTCAACTATAAAATGAAACAAATGATCCTAAAAGCTTTGCAGTGTCAAAGTTCATTCCCTGTGTACATTGTCATTAAATGTATGAGGCATTAACTTCAGAATTAAGTGTTGTGTGTTACAGGTGTATACCAATAAACTGAAGGCAGATATAATCATATTGTAGGAAAGGAGGATAGTTATAAGGCACAGAATATGTATGAACTCTTGCATTGGGAAGACAGTTGCATAACATTTGTCTAAGTCAACCAAACCGAAGGTTACAGTTTTTATGGGACATAACTTGAAATGCAAGGCTCTTGAAACACAACGGGGTATAGGAGACGAAATGAGAAGTTCTAAGGTTGTGACACTCAGGGGCACTTTGATTCTGAGTAAAGTATATGCCCAAAATCATGATGCTCACAATTTTTTCAGGAACTGTGATGCAGAACAAAAGTTTAATCAAGATAATAGCCAATACTCATAAGGCTATTCAGAGTTTGTCTTAAACAGGTCAAGACCCCCTACAGAATGCCCCTTGGGATCCCAGCTGGTCATTCATGATGATTTAAACAGCTTGAGTTTGATAGACACATACATAGGTCATTGCAGAGAAGTGATTTCAGGCTGGAGCTATCAGAATAGGATTGAGTACTGCTGTTGCCTGGAAAGAGTGAAGGGTGAAGGATATGAAGGTGATCTCCTGCTTCTTCAGATCACAATGTTCAAATGTCATTCAAAATATGAACAGGATGAAAATAATATAAAGTAGTGGGGACTTTGACCCACTCGCACTAGTGGTGCTGTGGTAGCATTGTCACCTCACAGCAAGATGTTGTTGCGTTCATTTCTCAGCTAGAGCGTCTTCTGTGTGGAGGCATTTGTGAATGGGCGTGCCTTCATTGAAGGTTGTGCATCAGGGCTGGTAACTCGGCACGTAAAAATCCACTACCAAACAATAGCGGACCAGAGTTCCGCTGCGGCGACCCTTAAGCGGGATAAGCCGAAAGACACAACAACAAGTAGGGACTTTGACCCATTTATATGAATATGAGTAAGTTATGTTTATCAGGACATGAACTAGAGAATATGCGAATGCAACCTCAGTTGGTATCACGCCCAGACTTGCATGGAAGACATCTTTTATGTTAGCTATGAGGGACGTTTGCACTGCAGCTGAAGGCTGTGGTACAATGACAGCCAAGAAAGGTTGCTACAAGGATTTAAACAAGAGGCACATGAAGCACAGGAAAAGTATAGAATTTTGTTATACAAGATTAAGAGGGATCTGTGAAAGTTTAAAGGGAAAAGGCCTGAGTTAGTTGCCGCAATGGTGCACAGAAAGCTAATGCTCACTTTAGTAATTTACAAAAGCATGTAATATGGCTTTAATTGTGGTGAGGTCTTTGTCTGGGTTTTCTGACAGAATCAGATAGTTGTTCTTGAGTAATAAAGACTGCAGTTCTTCTCTAAAGAATGTTCACAATTAGTGATGTATGATTGTTTACCCACTGGGACAGTGGTTTAATTGCAAGCACAAGGATGAGGATAGAGGACAACCTTACCTCATGCCATTTGACAGTGGCATGGTTTGGGACAGCTGCTACTGACCTCATACAGAAAATAGGGAGAGGAACAGAGTATCTTTCCAACATCTTATGATCAAGCTTCAATAAGGGTAGTTTGTCACTCTTTCTTGAAAAGTGTTATAAAGTCTAACCACCAACATTTGTTTTGTCAAGAGCAAGAGGTACCTTGTCACAGGTCCATGGTGCATGTGAAGGTATAGAGAGGAGTAGTCTAGACTATACTTCAAAACAAATTTGGTTCTGTTAACCATACACTTTGCTACTGAGAAAATTAGCATAATGAGATGCCGCAGTTTGATGCCAAAATTGCCTGACCTTTAGTTCAAATTTATATATGGAGATACTGGATCTTGCAAAAAAAAAAACTTGGAGATAGGTTTCTTGGCTGTGTTTTATTTTTTTTTATTTTTTTGCACAGGGTTTGTAGACACTGACTCAAGATTATCATCTCCCACTCAGCCAATCAAGAGAGGCCACCATTAAGGCAGTAGTAAGGATTTAATTGAGAGTTTTCTGTTTAAGGACATATGTCCCTGCATTTGCTCACATAAGCATGGGAATTCGGACTTGGAATAAGCTGATCCCACTGGTTGTCCCTCATTTCCACAAGGGACATTGCCAACAAGCAGACCTACCACCAACCCAGAAGAATGAGAAGTGGTTTTCCCAGATTCAACAAGGGAAATCACACTTCCTATGTGCTCCCTGACCATCTACAGTTCTCCCCTCCACTTCCCATAAGAGAATTGAACAAACTGCACCCCTCAACTCTCCTTCCCACAGGGTCGGTGTTAGCATTTTGGGGGCCCCCAGCAAATGTCAAGTTGGGGGCCCCCTAGGTATTTCCTGTCTAAGTATCACCCCCTGTCAATGCCACCCCTTCTAAGCAACTTTTTAGTTCATGCTACAAACTAGGTGTAGCATGCACAGACTGCCTTGTAGCTACAATACTATTACTTTACATGAGGTCTCTGTGCCACATTATGTTGGCCCATCTAACAAAGGGACACTTATAGTTACTGGCATTTAACTGCAACAGTGATACATTGCAACAAGTCTATGTACAGGTCTAGACTTAGGTGAAATGGAGCCCTAGCCACCCCCCCCCCCCCCACACACACACACACACACACACTCACACCCTCACACCCTCTAGTCATTCCCTATGCTTCCCCCCATCTTGGGCTCCATACCATACCATGCAAATTACTTTTTTCTTCTTTTTCTCACATTTTGCTTTACTCTTCAACTTTTTCAATAAGATGTAACTTTCTATATGCTCTGAACTGCATTTTAAAGTTTTTTATTTTCATTTTACACAACCTTTTCATCAATGAAAGCCTGAAAAGAAATTATGATTATGGTGATTGTGAGGAAAGTGAAAAAAAACATAATGATTACAGTAATGTATTCTACTTTAGTAATGTATTCTACTTTAGTAATGTACTCTACTTTAGTAATGTATTCTACTTTAGTAATGTGTTCTACTTTAGTAATGTATTCTACTTTAGTAATGTGTTCCACTTTAGTAATGTATTCTACTTTAGTAATGTGTTCTACTTTAGTAATGTATTCTACTTTAGTAATGTGTTCCACTTTAGTAATGTATTCTACTTTAGTAATGTGTTCTACTTTAGTAATGTATTCTACTTTAGTAATGTGTTCTACTTTAATAATGTATTCTACTTTGTTGCTGCTAGACAGTACACTGCCCCTATACAAGCTATAATAACCTTTGTACACCTCTGAGGTCTGTGAAAAAAGTAAAAGAAACAATGACCACGCTGTCTTCAGCCCAAACACAAGCTATAATGACTCCCTGTGCACACCTCTAAGGTTTGACTATGATGAAAATTAAAGAAGTAATAATCACATTATCTCCAGGCTCCCCCATATCACCTGCAGCACCTTTCGGTAAACACACACAACTGAACAGGGCTGGTTTTAGAATGGATGCAGTTGAGAGCAGACGTCATTATCAGCTTTATCCTAACAGGGTCATATCATAAACCTGTTCAGGTTAAACAGTATAATCAGACAATAAATAAATTTTTTTCTCCAACCAGCAACAGCTTATGTGGGGCCCCCACACAGTCAAGGATGATTAAGGGAGCCCCCTGAATCCATTTTTACAATCTGGGGAGTGGGGGCCACTGGACTTCTAAAAGATCTAAGTGTCTGAAAGGTCTGTGATATATTTTATTCCATACCTTTAAAAATGAAGTGTAATTACTTGTTAACTGCATTTTTTACTGATATCCAGAAGAATAATGTATATGCCCTGGCATTATTTGGTGTGGCACAGATTAAAAATCAGTGATATTTTTAAGACACAAACAATCATAAGCCATAACAATACCAGTTTTGTACTTATTTCAGCAAATAGCGATACATTTTGCAACATCGGTACTGCCACACCAGATCACTGACTGCTGTTTAGCAGTCATCAAACAGCAGCAGGGGTAAATCACTTTTATTTACTTCATTGAGGAGTAATGCATACCTACTTCTGTCCCTGATTTCACAGATTTTGCTGTGTCCATTGTAAAAGGTTTGATTTCCTATACATTATTTAGGATGACAGACAATCAATAAATCCAGACAGAGTTTTATACTTTTTATTGTCCAAAAAATGCATGTTAATGCAAAAGGTGTTATTCTATTAACCTTTTAAGTGAATCAGAATAATATTTATGACATATTTCTGATTTTGAGCCTTTATTCTGCTATTATTTATGGCACTGGCTGAATTCTTCAGCAAAGATGTTGAGAGCTATAGTATCTGGTGTTCAGCCAGTATTTATAAAACTTCCAGAAAGAGAAAACCATCCCTGGAAATAGGAAGCATCAGCCGTTCTTTAAATCCAAGGTTTGCAATGAGATCAGTCACTCTGGGCTGTTGATCTGTCTAGTGCTTACCTTGTTCATGTTCGTCATTAGCTTTATCCTGTTAGGGTCATATCACAGCACTATTCAGGTTAAAGAGCATAATCAGGAAATGAATGCATTACTGTTCATATCTTTTGAAGCATTCATATCTGTAGTATGATAGTCAGCAGGGATTTGAAAGGGAAATATGAAAGTGGAGATGGCACCTTCCAAGGTACATTAGTAGCTTTTGACACCTGACCAAGAGACAACTGGAAGGAAGAAATATTCCCTAATGTAACATGATAGAATACAGTAACTTTTGTCATTCATCTATGATGTGTAGTTCTTAACATGATACAGTATATGTCTGCCAATTTATTGACAGATACGGATAAGGATACATATACTTCTTTATGCTTTGATTCTAAACAGTGTGCTTTATTGATTGATCATCAGTGGCTGCTTGATAGTTCCAATGAGCCTTATAGCTATTTCATATATTTCACAAGTGTTGTTTAATTCTGAGGATTTTTCAATAATACAAAAAGGAAAAATTTCCTATAAATACATGTAAACTAACTTTTATCAAACTATTCCTTACTGTTTAAAATGTGATTTTTATAAATTAAAAGGATCCCTGCAGCACACCAAGCTGTGATCCCCAGACTCCTTCAAACTTTGGCGCAATGGAGCTTTCTCGCAGATAGAACAGTAAGTGAGCATACTTAGGCTGGGTGTAGAATTTCTTACTTTTCAGCACAGACAGACTTAAAGCAGAAGAGTTCCAGATGCCAGTAGCTGATAATCTGTTAACAAAATGCACTGTCTGCCAAAGAATTTTATTTATGTACATGATTTCTTAAGATCCAAGTACTGTTGGGCTAAACTTTTGTGTTCCACACCTAGATTACTCACAGCAATTATTGCTCATAAAATGTACACAGAAACAAAAAAACAGAAATGAATGGTTCACCAAATAGTTGTGTGAAACACAACACTATCACAACGATAATTAAAGATAAAGAAAAAAAATGCTGAACCAATCCCCAGCAGATCCAGTACATCAAAAATCAGTCCATATAATCCATCAAGAAGCAAAAAATGTTTATTTGGTGGAAGCGCTTTCACAGTACTTCAAGACTGATAAAGCAGTAATAACGTGAAGCTTTTCTCCCCGGGCATCTACTGGAAGTGGGCTTCTATCCAGGGAAATGAATGTATGTATGAGTGTATCCCCTTACCTCATACTTAAGTTACAAAATTACTTCCTTTCTGTAATTATTTAATTTATGCAATAATTATCTTGGTAGACCCACTCAGTACAAGTGGCTATTTTCAGGGGTGGCCTGCGAGTACTGTCAAGTCAAGTCACTTGCTTAGAGTCACGCAGTAGATAGATGGAGGTGAAAAGAATCAAACCCTCCATCTTACTACAGGAACCAGCTCATTGCAGTTGTTCACCAAGAAAGTGCAACAGGGCAGAGCTCAGTTTCAATGGGGTCCAGGGGCAAAAGCTCCGTTAAAATGCAGCTCAGTGATATAATAAATTATGTACAAAGAACGAATTATGTTATATAGAAGGGAAATGGATTATGATTTTATATACTGGTGCAGTGAGAGATTTTCAGGGTGATGTTAAATCATTACTGCTTTAATTTCTTCCCTACTTGGAAACAGGTGTTCAGACCCATTGTGTGTGTGTCATTTAAGACAACAGGACATTTTTGATACCATAAACAACCCTCCAGCCTAATGACATAGAACAGGGTTATGCAGCAAGAACAATGAAATAACAATGAAAATTTGAAAATGACACTTGTCAAATATTATAAATAAAATAAAATTAAAGATCTAACATGTTGAGTAATTATTTTCATCTGTGGAATCTTAGCTACTTTTACTGTCAAAAATGAGCCCCAGAAGTAATATTGTAACAGAAATGCAGGCAGAGGGAGCTCATAACCTTTCAACATCTAATAGACATCTCTTTTTACTGATAAGTTTGTATGAGAAGACTCCTGTCTAAAATGTATTCACTTTGTTTTCTGACATAAATATGGCATTATCGTTCAGTTACTTGTTTTGACATTCCCGTGGGAAGGTAAATTTGATATGGTGATCAGCCAAGTGAAAAATCCATGTCTGTTTCAGCACCTTAATTACTTGTGTAGAACAATTGGAAGAAAATTAAATTTCACTGCATAGAAAAAGACCTGCTTTGTATACAAAGTAGAATTTTGCTTGACTATTTTATGGCAGGGCTACAAGCATTGTTTTTCTGCTTTACCTTGGTACGTTTGCTAGAGTTTTCAAACAGAATCACCAATGTTTTGAAGTATGCTTTTAAACACTTTAGACATTATTTTCAAAACCTGTGAGGCATTTATCTATTCCACATTTTGAAGAGTTTTCTTTTTTACCTGTTTTGCTCGTTATGGTGTTCTTTTACTGTATACTGTGAAATAAGTCCATATAAGAGGTAATGTTGGCAGTCTATCACAAGAAAGCTTTAAATGCAGGAAAGTTAGAGACCCTAGAAAAGTGGAGAATTTTCTGTTTTGCATTTCTTCTGATAAATGTGCTATGGATAACAGTTTATAACCACATTGCTTACGCTAATCTGTAAACAACATACTGAACACTACCTATCTTAAAGCAAAGAAAGCATTTATTCACCTTGACAGGACTATCTAAGGAAAGACTGGTCTTTTTCATACGCTGCATTCTTTAACATTTTGGGTCTTTCGTTAAGTATTTTCACTTCACATAGCTACATGGTATGAGTATTATGGTTACATGGCGCATCCTTGAATACCATTTTCTTAAAGTAATATTCACTAAAAGTAACTGAGTAAAGGATTAAATCAGTTCCCTTCACTAAAGTATCACCTATGAATGTTATTTTTGTATGGGTTCATACCCCTTCGGCACCATGTAGGAGCTAATGCTCCCAGACTATTTACAGCTATAATTCCAAAACTGGTCAGCCTCGTGGAAGCCTCATAGAGGAAAAAGAATAAGGAAGTATATTCCCTCTTTCATGAAATTACAACTTCAGAGTTTTACTCTGAAGGTAGCACTGGTGCAGAAAGCAAAGCTGTCCAAATGCAGGCATGTGCAGGGCTAGCCCCCTACCCTTGAAAAATAACATTTCTGTGTGACACTGCTTTTGCATGGTGCATCACAGAAGTAAGATATTTCTTTAGCTGTTTTTCAAGGAGTTTGTTTCATGAAAATGGCATTCAGGCAAACCTTACATATCTGAGAATGAGCTGTTAGTGTTTACTTTGCAATAACTGACTTCTCTAATGTATGTAAAGTATGCCTTCTTGCAACACCCATTCAATTAAATGCAAACACTAATAAACTGGCATTTTAGCAAATGTAATATAAGAAAACGTTATAACATTTACTATGCCATAAAGGCTAGGTCAGCACAGTATGTCCACAGGTGCTGCGCCACTGACCAGTTATAAATAGCTACTGAATGCTAAGCAGTCAGTGACACATACATTAATAACAAATGGGCAGCTAAAACCTCATCCCAGCAAATGCTAAACAAGGACACTAATTTTCAGCTCTCAAAAAACAATGAAATTACATTTTTATGAGATGAAATCCACAAATTATACCAGAGATTTTCAAGTGTCTTTTCCTGTACTTACCAAGATTTCATTATAATTTTCTAATAATTCCGTATATGACAATTTAAAAAGATACTGGGGAAGAAGAGTTAGTAAAGCAAGTTGACAGTATCATGAATGGTAAATGTGAAAAGAAGTACAGACTGCTGTAAACGACTGTTCTGGGATAAATATTTACTGCCAGGTTCTGTGAAAATCTTGTCTTTTTCAATACTCAGGCAATCCAAATCTAAGATTTCATACAAAAATAGAAAATTAGTTTCCCTTGTATTAGTGCATTAAGGTATTATAGTTAATTTCAACTTAGAATGTAGTCAATATATTTATTCTACTTAGGGAACTGACAGATAATGAACTTCTATCCTCTTAATTGTAAAAATAAAACTTCTTTACATGTTCCCAGCAGACTGAAGCTTGCAGACCTGCAGATTAATTTTCTTTGCAGGTAACTTCTCCAAATCACTCCTGCATACCATAATGAAAAGCACAAATATATTTTATAAACAGACATGTAACAGAATAAGAAATGAATCTTTAATTAAAAAAATAAAAAAGAAATGAAATATTTCAATGATTCATGCCCTTAACAATGTACACAGACATTGCCATCACTGCGGAGTATGATTATGGCCTAGGTGGCTGAAGCATCTGATGTGTGGGCAGGGAGGATGTGTGTGCCCATACTGGCAGGGGAAGAGGGAGGCAGTATGTACATGGGGCATACAACATTGTTACATTTTCCTGCTGAGCTGGCAAAACCAAAGTATAGTGCATCGGGGGGGGGGGTGCAAATGTCAGCTCCTTGTGGAAGTGAGGATCAGATCTGCACAGTCTATCTACTACACATCCCACCTACAGGGTATCACCAGGTAAGTATGTGGCAGGTGGGGGACAGTAGATAAAAACACTCACAGCAGCTGTATGACATAGACCTCGGAATGCCTCGATCGCCTGGCCAGCCGCTACCCTTATTGCAGCTAGCTGGACTGAAGCCAGGAAGGATACAGTGACACAGAGATCAAGGAGAAGCACCAAAGTCCACTGATGGTCAGCTGTGGGAGACACGAAAATGTACCCAAATGGCAGATAAGGAATGCTTAAGCCACCAGGTCTGCATTTTCTTTATACTTCATTTTGCACACCACTAACATTAACTGTTGTGCATCTTCCCATACATTCTTTATCATTACAGTAACTACTTAAAAAGTGCATTTTCTGTCCACTATCCTTCCTATGAAAATCTTTTTGCTCACATTTTCCCTCGTTAGTGTAAGTTCTACATTAGGTTATGTACTTACCTGTGCTTTTTCCATTAGATGATGTGTTTGTTAATGAATGCTGGTGATTATCAGTTAGAATTCAAATTTTCTATATGTCCAATATTATTCAAAGACTGTATGTACCTGTTTATTTTGCTTTCTTTTTTTATGGCTTTTGACTCATAAGATATGCCACTTTGCTACCCTCCTCTGAAGTGGTTTCAGATCATCTCTGTTTATGAACACTTCAGACTTCCAGAACTGCTAGCAATACTACAGATAGGGATGCATTTCTGTACAGATAAACTAAATTTTTTTTAATACATTGTGTCAGATCTCATGCATCCCACTGTCCAATCAGAATCAATTCTCTACTGTTTTCTCACTTTGCTTGCTTGCTTGTACAGTTGTCTTGTGTTAAGATCTCCCTTCATTCTTTTCACTTTTGTAGGAGCTACTTATTACCTTATAACTACGTAACTTTTTTTGCACAACATTTAGCTTTCTATATGTAGCCCTACAGTGAATTATAAATGTAAGCAGATAATGGATGTATAAATGAAAGTCCTCTGCAATGCCAGAAAAAATGTCATTTTTCATGTAATTTTATGACATATTTCAGGAACAGTAAAAAATGCAGCTGTAAGAATGTCATTTTAGAATGGTCTGTAAAATAAAATATATGAATGACTTTGAAATGCCATCATACAGAACATTCTTCTTCTTCTTTCGGCTTTTCCTAGTTAGGGATTGCCACAGTGGATCACCTGTCCACTCATGATTAGCAGTGGAGTTTTACAGTGTCGAGTTGCCAGCCCAGTGCCCAATCTTCCAAAGAAGGCACACACATGCACACCTAGGGCCAATTTAGAGTGTCCAATCCACCAACAGCATGTCTTTGGGATGTGGGAGGAAATCGGAGCACCCAGAGGAAATCCACATGACCACAGGGAGGACATGCAGACTCTGCACAGAAGGTACCCCAGCCGAGGATCGAACCGGAGAACCTCTTGCTGTGAGGTGGCAATAGTAAGCACTGCACCACCATGGCCACGCATACAGAACATGCTGAGATTATTTTTTTTTTCCTCAAAATTTTTATTATTTTCTATTAAAATAACATTTACACAATATTTTTAAATATAATTTTAAACAACTATATACAATATTTACAATAGCCTGACTTTCAGTTATATACACTGTATGTTATTAAATATAGAATTAACAGATCAGTTATCAGAGATACAATATTGATTACTGCAGAGTGTCCAACAAAGATATAACTTTCTTCCAAGGATTATTTACCAATGGCCTGGGACAGATTCGTAGTTCTTTGATTTTTATTTCCATCGATGCAGTTGTCTTCAATAAAGTGTAGAATTCTTCCAAGGTCGGGGGTGTATTTGAATTCCTCCTTCTGGTTACACATTTCCTAGATATAGCAAGTATTGTCCATAACAAATACATATTTGTCTTATTCAGGTAGGGCCCTTCATTTACATTTAGTATAATCAATGCTTTAGTTAAGGTAAAGGATTCATTAAATAAAGCTTGTAAAAAATGATTGATTCCATTCCAATATGATTTCATTTTATTATATTCATAAAAATATGAATCCAGTTTGTTTTATTTGACTTTTCACACCTCCAGCAAAAACCATGTGTAGTAGATTGATCTTTGTAATTCTATCTGGTGTTACAAATGCTCTATGTAAGTATTTCCAGTTAAATATTTTCCAGTACTGTGTGTTAGAGGTGTAATTAACTGATACAAAGATGTTAGTTTTAATTTCTTCTGTTAACTGTAATGACTGACCTTTTGTTAAGAACTTGCCAGTATGATGGTTTGGAAATTGTTTTATACGCTATTAACTCTTTATGTAGATTTGAAATGGAATTTTTCTTTTCACAACTATTATATATAAATTCATACAAAACTTATTAGATTTGAAATATCTTTAAATGAGGAATTATTAATCAATCTGCATAAATTGTGAGTGCACATTAGAATACTTTGTAAGGTTAACCAGTCTTGTGTTGGAATATTATAAGCAGTTTTTTTCATATGTATATCTAAAACATTTAATTTATTTACACATTGAAACCAGCATAAGAATTTACTTTGTTCCCAGGAGATTATTGTTTCCCTATATATTTTGTGAGGAAAGTTCTTAGTGATGGTAAATGGGGTTAAAAGGTCAAACCAAAGTTTTAGATCTATGTTTACATTGCTAAGTTTCCTAAAGGAATTGATGTAATGATTAATCAGTGTTGTTTTAGAAGGTTTTGTTATATTATATTTTATACTTATGCATAGTATGTACCATGGTTTGTTTGATTTGTCTACTATTAAAAAATTTTTAACAGATTAAATTAATTTGTTAATATAGCCGTTGTTAATTTTTTCCAGTTGGCAAAATAATTTGGGATTATCCAGTCTATTGTAGTTTTAAGCACAGATGCTTTTATATATGTTTCTATTTCTGGGAAGTTCAATCCTCCTTGTTTCCAGGGTCTAGTGTGATGAGTTAGAGCTACTCTATGCTTTTTGGGATACCATAAAAATTTTATTAAACATGAGTTTATTTCTTTAAGAATGCATCTTTCAGGAATTAACTATATTGTTAATGCTACATATAGTATTTTTGGCAATAAGACCGTTTTTATTAATTGCAATCTGTCTTCAAAAGTTAATATAATTTTGCTCCACTTTTCTATATATAGTTGTATTGTTTTAATAATGTTTTTATAATTTATTAATATTGTTTTGTTTAAATTTTTGCATAACGCTAATCCTAAACAATTTAGCATACAATCTTGTTTTCCTATGATGGATTTATCTGTAACTTGTAGTTCTTTTTTCTTATTTAAAAATAGAAATTTTGATTTTGATCTATTAAAGTGTAGACCTGAAATATTATAAAATGTCTCCATTACTTCTTCTAGCTCTCCTAATGACTCTCTGGAGTTTGATAGGGTTAATAAAATATCATCAGCAAAAAGCATTATTTTAGATATGTACTGGTCATAGACTTCTATTCCTTTTATTCTTGGATTATTGTGTATTATTTCTGCAAGTATTTCTATAGCCAAAACAAATAAAATAGGAGAAAGGGGGCATCCTTGTTTAGTACCATTCGTTATATGGATATATTCTGAGGTGAAAGGACATAATTTAATGTAGGCTATGTTATTAATATATATGTTTTTAGTAATAAGATGATGGGAGGAGGAAATTCAAATAATGCTAAAGTTTAAATAGATATTCACAGTTTAGGGAATCAAAGGCTTTTTCTATGTCTAATCCAATTACAAGTATTTCTCTATCTTCTTTATTCACATTTATTTTATTTTTTTATTTATTTTATTTGCATTTGTTTAACCAGGATAGCCCATTGGGCTCGAAGAACCCGTTTTCAATGGAGTCCTGGGGAGAAAAGCTCTACATACAGATTACACAAAGATGAGGTTATACATATACATTACATGGGGTTAAACATTGTACAGTTTATGTAATTAAACATGTAGAGAGAGCTAAAAACACAGGTTATAAGAGCAACCGTATATATATATATTTTTTTTTTTTTTTGAGGAGAGTTAGTTAGTATGCTGGTAGCCAATGTGTAATGCTACCTGGGATTTTGAGTGACAGAAGAGAAAAGTACTAGTGTAAAGAATAGGTTATGAGGGGTGAGAGCAGTATACTGGTAGCCCATGAGTAAGGCTACCTGGTGTTTAGAGTGAAAGAAGAGAAAAAGTACTAGAGTAAAGAGTAGGTTATGAGGGGTGAGAGCAGGAGCACTCCCATGAGGAGGTTAGATGAGAGTGGAGTGTTTTTTTAAAGGATGGGAGGCTTGTAATGGTACAAATGGAGGGAGGAAGGGAGTTCCATAAGCGTGCTAGTGAGAAGAACAGGAGGTTTTGTCCAGGAGGGTGGAGGGGTCTGTGAATTTCTATGAGGTTTTGATTGTTTGATCTTAAATGTCATTGAGTGTGGTGCATTTTAAAGGTAGACAGTGCAGGGCAGAGGGATGGCTGGAAAATCAGTTTGTGAGCATATGTGAGTTGGGTGTAGGAGAGGTAGTTGGGTAGTTCTAACCAGTTCACTTTGTGGAGTGGTTCACAGTGGTGGGTTGATGATTTTTTACAAGTGGCGAATTTGTCAATTTTATTGTAACAAGAGGATAGTTTGGTTTTGAGGGAGGCTTGTAGGTTAGTAAGAAGAGGTGCCCCATAGAGAATGGAGGGTAGGAGAAATGTAGTAGAGAGAGTAATCTTAGTAGCTGAGCTGAGGAATTGATTATGACGGTAGAGCATGCCAAGTTTTTGGTGGGTTTTATTTATGTTTTGCAGTAGATGGGAATTGAATTTAAGCTTGTCATCAATTTGGACTCCTAATAGTTTGGTTTCTGATACAAGGGGGATGTTATTTTGGCTGGAGATGGAGAATGATTTATAATCAATGTTAGTAGTTTTTGAAGGACTAAATATCATGAGTTTGGTTTTAGAAGCATTAAGAGCTAGATGGTTGTCTTTCATCCAATTTTTAGTGGTGGAGAAGGCATCCTGGGTTAGCTTTAAAAGAGTTGGGATGGATGAGGCAGCGCAGATGATTGTGGAATCATCTGCATATTGAATAATATTAGCCTGAGGGATAGCGTGGAAAAAGTCATTAATGAAAGAGAAGGGGGCCCAGAATGGAACCTTGTGGGACACCTGTAGGGGTATTTAGAAAGGAGGAGGTAGCTTTTTTCCACTTGACTGCTTGTTGTCTATTGGAGAGATAGCTGTTGTAACCAGAGTTAAGAGAGAGAAAGGTTTAGATTAGATAGTTTAGTAAGAAGTAGGTTATGGGAGATAGTATCAAAGGCCTTAGAAAGATCGAGAAGAATGGTAGATACAATGAGTCCAGAATCTCTAGCTTTATTCACAGTTTCAAGGGAGGATAGGAGGGCTGTCATAGTACTATGATGTGGTCTGAATCCGTGTTGGGTAGGGGTTAGTAGATTGTTGTCCAAGAGATGGGGAAGGAGTTGAAGGTGGATACATTTCTCTAGGACTTTAGAAATGGGTGAGAGGATGGCTATGGGATGGAAATTGGAGATGTTAGTATTATTTCCTCCTTTGTGTAGAGGGATGATGTAAGATTTTTTCCAAGTTTCAGGGACTAAACCTTCTTGGATAGAGCGATTGATGAGGATACTGATAGGGAGGGCGATGGCATCAGCAGCTGTACTGAGGTAGTATGAGGGAATGTTGTCAGGGGCATTGGTGCATGGTTTTAATTTCTGTAGGAGATTTCTTATAGTAGAAGTTGGCGTAGGTTTAATCAAAAATGGGATGAGTTGAGGTGGGGGTGAATGAGAGAAAGGAGTTGGAGGGGGAGGTTGGTTATGAGGTGGGGGTGAATGAGAGAAAGGAGTTAGAGGGGGGGTTGGTTGTGAGTATAGGGGGTAGGAGGTGCATTGCTATGTGTAAAAGAAGAAGTAAGTTTGGAAATAGAGTCTATGAAGAAAGAATTGAATTGGGTAGCAAGATCTATGTCTTGTAAATCTGGGCTGGGGTTTGGGTTTCTATAGTACCAGGTTTTAAGAGTGAATTTATACCTGCCCAGAATTTCTATGGGTTAGTTTTATGATTGTTTTGAAGTTGGATAAAGTAGATAAAGTATACATAATCTATAAGAGTAAGTATCCTATTACTATTATCATGTGTGTGCCTGTTATATAAAAATCCAGTCTGATCATTATTAATTGTCTTTGAAAGTGGGATTTTCATTCTGTTAGCTAGGATTGGCATGAATATTTTGTAATCATTATTCAGTAATGATATATATATTATCTTTTAGAATTGGTGTTATGAGAGAATATTTCCATGAGGGTGGTATTTTTGCTTCTGACTGGACTTCTAGCAAAGTTTTATGAAAAAGGGAGATTACTGTTGAAGGGAAGAGTTTGTAAATTTCTATAATTATATAATCTATCCCTGGAGCTTTGTTAGTTTACTTTCTTTTATCTTGTCAACAATTTTTTTGTAGAATATAGTTTTTTGTATGTTTACTTTTAAGTTTTCTGGATTTTTTTATATTGATAAGGTTTGTATCTTAGTTTATTTGGTTGATATCTAAATCTTATTTTTTGAAGTGTTCCATATAATGGAATCCAAATGCTTCAAGGATATCTCCTACATCTGATACTTTTTTCCCTTTCTTTTCATGATATATACGACTAATGTTATTTGCTTTAGATTGTATTTTAATTGTTGTAGATAAGTTATGTAGATATCTGAGTGTGGTGGCTAATGGGTTTATTTTTAATTTTCCCAAGGCTAGACAAGTTTTGTGTGTTAGAATTTCATTATATTTTTTATTTAATTCCTCTATTTCTTTTTTGACTTTTGGACAATTCTGATTTTTTTTTTTTAGATTTTGCTGTCAAGAGTCTGGTTTGCAAGTCTAATGATTCAGATTCCCACTCTCTAACTTTGTTTTTGTACCAGCTAAGGGTCTTACCAAATAAATACGCTTTTCATGAGTCCCAAACCATGACTCTACTGATTTCTGTTGCATTATTAATTTCAAGAAATAATTGTAGTTCTGACAAAATCCAGGGTCTGAATTCTTTAATTTTTGTGATATATGATGGAATTCTAGTTGAGAAGATTAAAGTTTTAAACTCTATTTAGAGTTTCATTATCAGAGAATCATGATCTGAGAAGGGGCATGGAACTATTAAGAGGTTTAGGATTTTTGTTGGTAAATCTTGAACTACGAATACTTTGTCTATTCTGGTTTATGTTCCAAATCTATGGTCTTTATGGGAAAATAATAAGGATTTATCATCTTTTACTTTAAAAGTGTCTATTAAATAAAAATAATCAATCCCAATATTTGCTATGCGAAAAGACTTCTTAGTGGTTTCAGAAGCTTCTAAGGTACAATTAACATCTCCTCCCAGTATAAGATTTCCTTTATAATTGTTGTAAATAAAATCTAGGTGTTTTTTAACCATTCCTGCTCCAATTCCTGGGAATCAATATAGATAAGCTAATGTCCATATTATGTTATTAAATTTAATTATAACAAATGCTAGTAGACCTTCTTTGTCTTCATATTTATAAATTACTTTTGGAGTGATTATGTTTTTCTTCCAGAGAATTTATACTGCTTTTGTTTTTGTTCTATAGGAGGATTGAGCTATGACTGTATAGTCCTTAGGGTTCCAAATAAAGCTATCATTAGTCTTAAAATGCGTTTCCTGGAGAAATACCACTTGTGCCTTATTTAGATTTAAATATTTTAGTCAGTTTGATCTTTTATTTGCATTATTTAAGCCATTAGTATTTAATGATAAGAATGGTAAATCCATTTCAAGTTATTGTTGGAAAAAACATTTTGCTTCTTTTTTTATTTTGATTATAGTAGTTATACCATATTCTCTGATAAATATTGAATGTTATTTTTGTGTGTGTAAACTTGGGAGTGTAATTTAATGTTCTTTCTTCTTTAAATATAAGTAGGGTAAAATTCTGATCAGGCTTTAAAAAAGTACTTCTATAAAACATTAATTTGAAAGTATCAAATACAAGTAAATATAAATTTCCCATTAAACATGGAATGAAAATCATTCCTAATCCAATAGATAAAGATAAATCTATTGGATTATCACTCATACCTTTAACCAACAATATCAACTGAGCTCCATGTGTTAAATTATGTTAAATTGTTATATGGAGAATTTTCTTAAAAGAGATATGAAATTCTATATTATTATATTATTATTCTATAGTATTTTATATATCAGGATGGAATGTTAGTAGTGTAAACAATTATGTTGACTTAGAAAATATCCAATATTTAGTTACCCTTAAGAGATCCCAAAACATGTCAGATATGTCATTTTGGATAAATTAAATGCAACAGAGGAGCATATACTAAATAATCTAACAATAGATTATTACTAAAATAATTTGGCTAAAAGGACTCTGTAGGAGACAATGAGTGGTTACCAATGAAATATGAATTTACTGTAGGTGTACTGTCTTCCTTTACTTTCTTACTCTTCAGCTCACCAACTTCAATTTACACTTATGAAAAGACATGGCTTATCAGTGGTATTCTGACTCTGAGTGTGCAGTGCTTTTACATATTTATAGATTTACAAAGCAGAGTCTAAGAATGAACTATGATCACCCTGATAATTTCCACCCTGCATAGGACACATCCTGCTTCCAGAATGGGTAATCACATCAGGTCTATAATGAATGTGTAGGTACCCATATGGCAATCAAGACTTACCTTAGGTAAGTATTGATCAAATAGTGTTTAGAGCATCTTAGAGAGTTCTTTGGGCAGTTAGAATACTCTTAAGCCTCTCCTCCCTTGACCAAAAACAGAGATTTCCCTTCCCTTTCTTTCCCTTGTTTTAAATCAGTACTAATAAAAGAAATTCAGCAAACATAGGTAAACAGAAATAACATTCAGTAGTTCATCTTGTACATGACTTGTAAACCATTAAACAAGTCAGTGACTAACATCACTTTAGTAAACATACCAAAGACAAATTAGAAATAATTTCCTAGCTCTTTAAATTTTCTGATAAAGCAAAAAGTTAACAATAAGCCATTTTAACTAAAAGTGCAAAGCATTTAAATTTTTCCTAGCATGTATACATTTCTACTTATAGTGTCAATAGCTGTCTTTGAAATCTGTACAAACTTCACTTCTTCAAATCATTCCTTTTTCAGTTCAGGTTTGTTTTGTCAAAATGGCAACAATATTTCAAGGACACAATTAATATTTAGACTGATGTTTCAAATAAATAACTTGTCAGTTGCCAATTGAGTTAGTTTATAATGTATGATTAGTGCAAATATAGCATGTTGCAAATATAATGTGTATTTTTTCGTGTGCTCTAGAGACTGTCATATGCAAGTGACATATATAATGTAGCATATATAGAGCAGAAAGCTTATGGATTCAGGTTGTTAAAGTAAGTTATGTTTATTAATCAGGCAGTTTTATTTAAGTTCACAAGTAATTTGGGGACATTTCATTTGAGTTTCCAGGAATGTGTAGTCCAATGTGAGTAATTTATAAAGTATTTACAAGTTCTATTGTTTGTTTATTCTTCTTTCGGCTTTTCCCGGTTAGGGGTCACCACAGCGGAACTCCGGTCCACTAATGATTGACAGTAGATTTTCTATGGGTGCCGAGGTGCCAGCTCAATGCCCAACCTTCAGCCAAGGCACACCCATTCTACGCATGTCTTCTGAATGCCACTCGACCACGGGGAGGACATGCAGACTCCACACAGAAGGCGCTCCAGTCGAGAATCAAACAGGAGAACCTCTTGCTGTGAGGCAACAATGCTACCGCTGCACCACCGCAGCTTCCTTAGATTGTAATTCAGTTTAAAAGCTAAACAACATTACTTTTTTGTTATTTGTTATCTGCGTGGCTAAATGCACTTTGCAAATTCACAAAGTCCATAGAAACTGCCGCAGTTGTTTTCTGTTGCCATGACAATGCAAATATAGTGGTTCCTAATCAATGAGTGTTAAAAAAAAAAAAAAAAACTTAAATAGTTCAGGAGGCTGATAGAATGTAAAGAAAGCTTCACTTCTCACAAGCAACAGTACACTTTTCCCTCCTTTTATATATTATGTTAATATTATAGGAAATAATTCAACTGACAGTATGTATATAAACAAAACTTTTCAGAGTTAATCACTAACATGCCCCGTAACCCATTAAGCATAACAGTGTCTACCATTAATCAAATAACTATTGTAATAACATCTAATTTAGCCCACGTTTCCTCATAAACGTCACAATTCATTAAACAAAGCAGAGTCTAACATCTGTTTAATAATCATTATAAAGATAAATAATAGTCATTTCCTAGCTCTTCAAACTTTCTGATATCGCAAAACATTGACAGTAATCTTTTTTAACTGGAAGACTAAAACATTTCAATATCTCCTTGTGAATATACATTTTTACTCATACTGTAGTGTCAAGAACTGTCTTTGAAATCTATGCATTACTTCATTTCTTTCAAGACTGCAGTGGTGGTGCTGCGGTAGCGTTGTCGTCTCATAGCAAGACGTTGTCCCGCTCGATTCTCAGCTAGAGCGTCTTCAGTGTGGAGGCATACATGAATGGGGCATGCCTTCGTTGAAGGTTGTGCGTCAGGGCTGGTAACCTGGTACGTAAAAATCCATTACCAATCATTAGCGGACCGGAGTTCCGCTGTGGTGATCCCTAACCAGGAAAAACCGAAAGGCACAAACAAACTTCACTTCTTTCAAGTCCTTCATTTTACAGTTCAGATTATATTTTGTAAAAATGTCAATAGCATTTCAAGAGCACATTTAATATTTAAACTGATATTTTAAATGAATAGCTATCAGTTGCCAAATGAGTTTGTACAGAGTGTAAGGTAAGTGCAAAGATAACATGTTGCAAAAAGTAATATGCATCTTTTCATGCACTCTAGAGACTATCAATTTTAAGTAACATATAAAATGTAACTTTTACAGTGCAGACAGCTTGTGGAATCAGCATGTTAAACTGAGTAATATTTTTTAATCAAGCAGCTGCATTTAAGTGCACATGTAGTTTGGGAACATTTCAGTTGTGTTTCCAGGAATATGTAATCCTCTGAGGATAAATCATAAAATATTTACAAATAGTCCTATTATGTATTTATTTTACCTTGCTTAGGTTGTTTTTCATTTTAATAACTAAACATCATTACATTTTCTTATTATTTGTCATCTGTGAGGCTAAATGCACTTTGCAGGTTCACAGTGTCCTTAGAAACTGCAGCAATTGTTTACTGTTGCTATGGCAACGCAAACAGAATGTGAAGAAAGCTTCACTTCTCTTAACCAACAGTACATTTTCCCTCCTTTTGATATATATATATATATATATATATATATATATATATATATATATATATATATATATTTTTTTTTTTTTTGTTAACTAAAAGGAAATAATTCAAAGGACATATGTACATGAATGGAACATTTCAGATTTAATCATGAACATGTCCCCAATCCCAGTAAGCATAACACTCATTAATCTAGTAAATATTGTAATAACAATTAAGTTCACTATTCCAATTAGTCTACCTTAAAACTAGATTATTTTAGACTATTATTAATCTATGTATTGAATTATTAAATATATACAGACTATATTAGTATGCTAAATAGGAGAGAATTTAGAAAGGGAGACAAGATGCAATTAAAATAAATAATGAGAAAAGGGAGAAGAGAGAGAAAGAAAAGAGAAGATTAAGAAAAAATACACACATACTATGTATGTTGATTTACAGTATAAATATTGTATGTGCTATATAACCTTCATTCTGTGAAAGAAAAGTACCCTGTTTTACATACCTGAGGTAATATGAAAACTCTCGTGTCATCTATTTTCAAAAAATATAGATAAAGATTCCAGTAGTTAGTTAGTTACCTTTGTTTTAAAATTCCAAGCAGTAAAACTGGTCCTTTAAAGTAATCTTAAAACAATTCAAATCATAGTAGATGCTTTGAGAGATTTGGCTGTAACAGTATCAGTCTTTTGCTTCTTCTTTTTGACGTCTGTCCAAACATTTGTTTCTTTTGTTCTCTTGAGAGAAGGTGACATCCAATTCATATCTTCTGGTAAAGTAATCACATTATTATTTTTAATAAATGAAGAGGCTTCCTCTAAGTGATTAAAAGTCCTCATCTCATTGGCATACAGTATTCTTATCCTAGCAAGATATGCAAGTTGTGCCTTGATGTTATTTTGTTTCAGAAATGTTATCATTGGCCACGCTTTTTTCCTTTGTTCCATTATTCTAGATGGATAGTCGTTATCAAATCTTATCAGGCTTTGCTTATATTTTAGAGGTGCCTTCCTCCAAGCAGATCTTAAAATCAGTTCCTTGTCTGTGTATGAAAGAAATTTGATAATTATTGACCTAGGAGGAGAGTTTGAGTTAGTGGCAGGTTTCCCAAGAGCTCTGTGTGCCCTTTCAATGCCAAAGAAAAATCCTTCTTTTAAATTTAAAAAGTCAGGGATCCAGCTTGATAAAAAAATGTCCTCTCCCTATTTTCCAAGTCATCTACTTTATTACCCAACCAAGTGTTTTGTTTAAGAAGCAGTTCTTTCTGTGTTTCCTCTTTTCTAAGTCATTTAGAGAAACCTCTATTCCTGTTATTCTTGTCTGGTGGTGTTGTAGCATTTCCTTGAGGGTGTCAGCCTGTTTTTGACTGCTTGTTTTAAGATTTTCTAGGTTCTCTTTAAAATCATCCATATTCAAAGACAACTCCTGCATGGTAGATGTCATCTGTTGTAGTTCCTTCTTTAAGGTAGCATCCCAGTGAGAATTCCATTGAGTTGCTCATTTTAACAAGTTTCTAATTATGTAAATTAGTCCTTTATCTATAAGATTTTATACTTTGAAGAAAAAAAAAAGAATATGTTTTCCTGTCTTATTTAACTAGTTATATGGAGCTGTAAAATACTGTTGCTTTCAGTTAGCCATTCAGGCCCCCCCAAGATTAGTTTTGTTTGCTTGTAGTAAACAACATTTTTGTTGAGTGGAATGTATTTCTTCCTGTTCATAATAACCTAATGATAATTTGGGGCTGAAATTTATATAAATACTTTACGAATACCAATCGCCATGAATCTGTATAGTATATTCTTCCTCATTTCTTCATACATGGATCTAATTAGCTGTAAACTTTCCAATGAGTTCTTAAATTGGTTTTCATAAATCTGTACATTACATAAGTGGGCTGCATGTCCGCTGCTTGCAATAAGGGTCAAATGGTTTATTTTATTATTAATTTTATCTTAATATTGTAGACCAGGGAATTCCATCTTGGCATAAAGGCCCCTGTTTTAGTGAATGCCTGGGGAGATGGGGAGAAAAGCTCAAGTACATGCAGTGCAAAAAAAAAAAGGAAGGTTATATAATATCAACAATGTCAGGCAGAATACAATTAAAATAATTTTTTTAATGGCAAAATAGATAAGATAGTAACTATGCATACAGTAGTAAAGCTTCTTATACTAATTATATTTTAAACAGATATAGTTAAATAACTATGCAGTGGGGAAAGATGTTAAAATATAGATAGCAATACAGTGTGTGCGTCTGTGTGTCTCTACGTATATATGTGTGTAAGTATAAATATATATATATATATATATATATATATATATATATATGTCTACCTGAGAATATCGAAAGTTGACAGCATCCATGAAAACCCACTTCATCGACAGACCAGATGAACAAAATCCTTCCCAGGGTAAGTAACCTGTCGGCCATTTAAAAACTGTAGTCCAGTCTCGGGGTGGGTTGGGGATGCAGCCCCCTACCTGGGTGGGTTTTTAGTATTCCAGTGTTGGTTTTGTGTGTGTTTGGGTAAATTAGTACTTACCCTGGGAAGGATTTGGGGATTTTTTTTGTGGATATCATCTCCAGATCAGTTCCACGAAACATCAACAAAACAACATCAGCACACTTCTGGGCCTATGTGGAGGATTAACCTTGGACCATACAAAGTAAAAAAAACATCTGCTGCTAATTAAGTATATTCTAACTCTGAGATCATACAGTCTCCTTGGAAAGGGCATATTCCCTAACTCAGGGAAATGTCATTTTCATACAACTGTCAACCATCTGTTTTGTTGACAAAAGAGAAGTCAACTAAAAGTCAAATCAACCAGAGGCATTGCAGCAATATAGAATAGATAGAGGAAGCAGAATGTAGATAAGACAGATGATCTGGAGTTAAGGACAAAATGAAGGAGTGTGGGACATTTTTATGACACCTTGTAAGCAGCAATAGATATCTATACATTGATAGATCTATATACAGATATAGATGCACTCAGATGCCAGGAGAGCAAATGTTGAGCTCTTAATGTATATAGAAGAAATATCCACATTTTAGAGATGTTTCCTATTCAGAGATATTCACTTCATAGTTGATATGTTTAATCCATCAATCCTCTTACAGCAGTATTGTGATTTTGGAACTAAAGCATACAATTAATAAGGTGTGAGAGATGATATACATTATGCGTACTGGCTCCCTTCTGAATTATAAACCAGTTTATTCATGTATGTAAACTTAAACCTGTTTTCATAATTCAATTCCAGGTTTTACTGTTTGTTAAAGTCAGAAGACTGATGTAACTGAAAGTCGAATCACCACATTTCAAAGGTACCTATAAGCAAGCAGCAGTTTTATTCTCACACACACACACACACACACACACACACACACACACACACACACACACACACACACACACAAACACAAACACACACACACACACAAACACACACAAACACAAACACACACACACACAAACATAAACACACACACACACAAACATAACACATGCAAAGTCTCAAGCATCTGCTCACCTCTGCAAAGTATCCTGCCTTTTCAATTTAAATCTGACATTCATAAGTTCAGGAGAGCTTAAACCTTTTGTCTCACAACAAAAGACTTGTTTGTTTTTTTTTTTATTTCAGTAATATGTTTTCAAAAACTAGGAAGGATGTGGAATACTAGGCCTCAATCCAGAGACCAAAAATTTCAAATGTGATGTCAGAAATAGATTCTTCAGCACTGTGCTTCATACAAAATAAATTATGCCTTGTTTATCAAAATACTAACCTTACATAAAAATGTTATGAAATTTCTTGAAAAGTATGACCATTTGTTGCAAATACTGCTTTAATGCATTCAACATAATTCATTTTGAGTATATGAAAACATTCATACCCTCTTCTAGCTTCCACATACATGGCCTGATCTTGATGCTATATGCCAGCTATCACCTGTACCCAGCTCTCCCCCAGAAACCTCCTTGTCTGTTAGACACCTCATAATTTCAGTAATACAACAGTTTTTATTAAGAATCCATTTTATGTCACTAAAATCCGGATGTGAATGCACAGCTGCTGTACCATTGTGCTTCTCACTGCCTAGACTAGACACACACACACACACTGTGTTTCACTCAACATGCCCTTTAATGCTGTACGCTCTATGACAACCAGCACCATCCAGGTATTCAATACCAGTTTTAAGGAGTGCAGATACAGTAGAGCCTGCAAGTTATACGTTACAGTCACCATTCTGTATACATTATTATTTTTATTTCTTTTGTTTTACTGTAAAATGACCACTAAGTATTGTGTTAAGGCAATTTATAGTTACAGCTATAAGAACTTATTAATGTGCTAAGCTCGACCAATAGCTGTAGCAGTAGATATAACGATAGATGCGTACACACACACACACACACACACACATAACCATGCTCATCTAGACATAAATAAAATCCCTTCCTTGCATCCCTTATTACTGCATACTTGCAGAGATTTGCATAAAAGACTGAACCAGAAGCATAAATATGAAGCAAACCTGTGTGCTCATTCTCATTGCAGACACCTAGCTGAAAATAGGGCTTCGGTCTTCCCACGCTCAGCAAACTTCATTGCTTCTAGCTCATGTCAGGCTGTTTTGACAAGAGAACCCATATCACAGTCCTCACTAAACACTGTCTGTCTTAAAACAACAAATGCTGCAAAATTTGATGCAAAGCTGACGCACAGCATACAGCTGTCTTCCAGCCTTCTGTTTGCTAAATTATGATGAAGTACGTGTTGACATTATATTCCACATACGCATTTCTCAGAACAATGTGTCTTGTGGAAATTAGTCCTGTGTTTTCTTTAATGTGTAAACATAAGTTCTTGCATGACTGACCGACTTTCTTATGAGTGCTACAGAAAGCTGAATTTCAGAATAGATTCTGGAATCTTTGAATTGTGTGGATAGTAATGCCACCAAGTACCACAAACAACAAAAGTAATTTATGTGGTGGACTGAAATACAATGCCATTTTGTAACTTTTAGTGCACTTTTTAAAAGCCCTTAGTTTTATCAGTCCTATTAGTCAGTGCTGAAGTTGTGCTTACTCTTCGCCACCATGAAATTATGTTCTATATTTTTCAGCATATAAATACATAGCATTGGGGCAAATGTTATTTATTGGGTATGACACTAGCAATGCAATACAAAACAGCTGTACCCCAAGAAATCTTAGCATATTTTTGTATAATCCATCAGACCAAATGAAGTACTTTCTTTTTCTTAAGCTTAACAACTACAATGTGTACAACATACTCATTGTATAATGCAAGGTTAGACTGCCTAGTGCATCCATAAGAATTAATTTATGACAACTGATTCTACTTTCACCTTTGCAGAGAACAACTGTGAAGGCAAAGCTGAAAATGCATTCCATATTCAGTAAAATAAATGTGCTTGTACTGAGCATTTCAGTTAATACTGGCATCTGAGGAAAGCATAGGAAATCCTGAAAGAACGTTGTCTTCTGCATTTGGGGTACTTTCTGGATATAAGGGTAGAGTGGAAATTTAAAGGCTTTTGGAAATTTAAAGTGCTGAAACTGTTCACAGATGCATGTAGTTCCTATGGCTCTTACAAGAAATAAGGTTTGGTAAGAAACCAATTTATCCAGGGACATTTTCTGGTGGTGTTTCAGTAGAAGAGGTAATGGGAATTAAGAGGGTAGGGGAAGGAAGCTAATTGGGGGAAACAGTTAGATGGCAAAGTATGATGATTGGGAGGAAATACGGTAAGAGTAGGGAGGGGCTTAATGGGTTTTATCAGAGTTTAACTGGGTAAGGAATCACATTTTGGAGTGAACTTGTTACAGTGCAGGTTTACATCCGATATGATGTGTAGATACTGCAGTAGTCAGGTAAGCCTTGGATTAATAGTGGTGGGCATGGAGGGAGTTAGCAATGGGGGTAACATTTTTTTTTTTTTATCTCTTCTCTATTTTCTTATTTCTTTTGTCTCTCTGAGTTGTGTTGCTTGTCAGATGAGTAGAGCTGTGGGGAGAGGTGTTCAGAGCATATGGGTGGACACTATTGTGCAGGACACTTATTAGTGAGGTTCATCATTACATTTAGGAATAGGTCTTAAATGCTAGTAGCCATTTGTGCTTCATTGGTAAGTAGTGTTACCTCAGTCATCAGACACATTGTTTGAGCTTTCATCGGGTGGTTGTAGCATCTTGGGGTGAGAAGCTCTGCGATATCTTAAGATAGAGTCGGGGGTTTTCTGTTGGGTTGGTTCTAACAGAGACATATATTTTGAGTGATGAGGTAGGCCTCAATATGTTAAATGAATAACTGGTATACAGTTATACTAAATACTGACAAAGTTGATATTTTCATCACTGAGGTATATTTAAGTTAAAGTTAATTGTGAACATAAAATGTTGATTCAGATTCAAAACTCGTTTGCCTCATGTATACTTTGCTGTGGATTTAATGCTCCAAGAGTTAGAGAAGTTTGTAACAGTAATAGTTCATGGATCTCAACAAATCGGACAAAACTCAAACTCTGCATACATCTTTTCACAGGCTTTGGATGGGCAGCATAGTTGTGGGCCTCTGGCAGTCCATCTTTCCACATGTGCATTTCTGTGTGCGCATTTTCTTGAGCAGAGAAGTATGCATCTCAGTTTAAAGTTTGTACATACCTGTGGACTTTCTTGGTCTTCTGATTTAGGCATACAACAGCTTTATATGCTGTACTGTGTAAAATAACATATTCCTCTTTCTGACGTTGTACGCTGTGCTATGATTTCAGTGTTCTGTGATTTAGATAAGTATGTGAATGTAATAAATCAGACAAAACTCAACAGGGTTAGTGATAAATCCAGAAAAGAGAGAGAGAGATGCTTTCAAATATAAGTACTATTAATCTGAGACCTTGACAGAATAAGACAATATGAGCTTATTTTTGGAAAAGCTCATGCACAGTGCGGAGCTATCTGCAGGAGTCCTGGTTGCGAGCTCTGCTTATTGAGTCGAGGCATCAGAAGTAATGCATCTCTTAAAGGAGGGATATGTAGGCAGTTGTTTAAAAATGAGGGCATTTGTTTGAGAGAGTGGTTGTGCTGTACTGTACTTGTTGATGGCTTCCTAATGTATTTATTTTGGACTAGTTGCTGACTGAAAATGGCACTTCGCTCTATGGGTATGGGCACATTTTTTTTTTGTTTCATATGTTGGACCATTGCATAGAAGTGGTGGCTTCTTGCAAATTACTGGCAGATCATTGAAGATTGGGGTAGGGAAGTTGTGGCATGCATATGGGTTTCGGACTTCATACCATTAAGAAATCTTGTAAACACAAAACCTGTTATCCTATCAAAATTTCTTAGTGGGCGGGAGCGGTGTTTGGAATTGTCCCTGTTTTTGGCCTTTATCTGATTTTGTTTGTGGCTTTGACTGGATTTCTTGCTCTAAGAGGTTGAGAGGTATGCACAGAATCTATGGGGCTTTGCCTTATGTTTTGGTCCACTTTCATAGAATTGTGGTTGTCTGGCAAATTACTGGCAAATCATTAAAGCCTGAAGTTAGACATGATGGAGGATATTTGGGTTTCAGACTTTCTGCCCTTTGGGGATTCATGCTAATGCAATGCTCGTCCGGGATTTGGATGCTTTTTTTTTTTTTTTTTTTTTTTTGTGAATTAGGCAAGCACTGGCAGGTGCAGAGACAATCCATGTTGAACAATGTGCACTTGTATAAGATAATAGCTTTGGATGGCAGTGTTGTCATTAATCCTCAGTCAAACCAACTACCTTCCCTCTCCTTGGTTTGGGCAAACCATGTATTCATGGATTGTCAGTAAGGGTTGAGCAGTTTTTGTGCTGTGGAGGAGAGCTATCCCTGTTATTAAGATAGCTGTCTGAAGTGCTGTTACCCAGTGCAATGGAAGTTAATGCATTATAGAGCAGCGCAGAGAGGTTATGTGTTTCTGTGTTTGGGGAGGTTTCATTTGCTAAACAGGCAGGTGAGCTGGTCCGGAGAACCCCTTTTCTTCAGGACCCTGGACAGAACCTGACATTTTGTGGGGATGGGGTCAGGATTCGGGAAATCTGTTAAGTACTGATATAGTGGTTTTGTGAAGGTTGCTGGAATTCCAGGGTTTGTGTTGACATGCATTTCTGGTGGGTTGTGAGGTTTATGACTGCAACATATGCTTGCCTGGGATTTCAGTCTTTTATTAACCACAAAGTGGCTTCAATCTTTATATCACTTAAAGTAATGGTTTCATCCGGTGGGAGGTTGGCATAATGGTAAGGTGTTTATTCTACAAATGCAAAGTGCAGAGCTTGATTAGCACAATGGGGGTTTTTACCCTGGCATTTTTTTTCCCAGCCTTTCATCAGGGGGAGTATTTGGAAGGAGCTCTGTTGATGGTGATGACTCAAAGCTGTGTAAATTTTCATGAAGGGGCCAGAATTTTGCCTGGTATTTCTGCTTTGTTCTGCATGGAATTTTGGTTTTTGGATATGTGGCAGATAAGTGAAGACTGATTTATCTGAGTGATGGCAGTCATTTGAGTTTCGAACAATGTGCCCTTTGGAAGGTGTATGATGTCTGAGACCTTTTGCTCTAGTGGCTTTCTAAGCTTATGAAAGTGGTATTTAGGGTATGTCATACAGCTGGTTGGGACTTAATAGCGGTCAGGAGATGCTGGCTAATTTCAAATCCTGTTAATCTAGTAACTTTCATGGGTGGGAGTAAGAGCAATATTTACAATCCGTCCCTGGTTTGGGAGTTTGTTTTCCATTGTTTTAGGTTTTGCATGGAGCGGCTTGAGATATGGGGACATATCTGGGTTCAGAAGGGGTGGGGGCTAGAAAAAAAGGCTCATGGTATATGAGTTATTTTTGACATAGGTCCATAATTGTTTGCCTTTGTTCTTACATTGGGGGGTTACAGTTTCTTGCAGTGAGAGGTGGGTAGGTATGATCTTCATAGGCAGGCTAGCAGCTGTCAGGGGGTGGGGGGCAAAGATAACAGTCGTGATGTTAACTAGCAGATGTAAGGTAGGCATGCTGCTCAGTTGTCTACATTTTGTTGTATGTTTTGATATGTTTTTGTAAAAGTTGTGGTTTTTGCAAATCAGGGGAAGATCTGAGGGCTGCAGCCACTAAATAATGACATACAATTGAGTTTCATACTTCAAATCCTTTATAAAGGGATATTCTCACAAAGAAGAGAATACAGGGCTGTGTAGAAATGTATCTCTGTCAGAATTGTAATGTTTGTTCCTTTATTGACACATCCACTTCTTTTATACACCCAGTGACATGTTTCAGCTTTGTATTTAATGTTGAAGCATACTGCCATAGTAGGAATGTGATATATTTAGTCTGCTGTCGAGCAGGTACATGTTTCTATGTTGGTAAAACTAACAGATCATTGATGGAATGTGTCAGAGAACATATATATTGTATTAAAAATGATAATATACATAATGCATTAGCTAAACATTTTTTAAAGTGTGGGGATGAACATTTATTTGGATTTAGAATGATAGATGTTATGAATGAATGTAGAGGTGATTTTAAAAATGTTACTGAAAGTCGTGAACTTTATTGAATCATAAAAGTACAGGCTGATAAGCATCCAGGTTTGAACTGCAAGGTTTCTATCAAGCCTGCCTTAAAGGCAAAGATTCTCTTTAAATGATTTTAATATTTGATTGTTGCTGGATTCTCATTTGTTTATTTGAATTTGTCAAGAATTGTATATGTATATAAAGTAATTATTTTTAAACTGATGTATGGTCTGATGAAGCACAACTTGATATATGAAAGCACTTACCGTTTGCATAATAAATTTGTAACATTTTAATTGAGTATGTCTCTGACCATGTTTCTGTGCCTAGCTGTTTTATCTAATATTATCACAAACTTAATTACTAAGAATGATATTCAATCCCAGTTACTGATAGGAATGTTTAAACTGTGCCCATATATCCAAGTCTTTGTTCCCCCTATAGTTCTTTACTAAAGTTTTCATTTCTTTTGTAGATGGGTCAGTAGAGAGGGACAACCCAGTAGCAGTAAAATCTCAGGTGTAGTCAGCCTCCAAGGAGCAAGGAATTAGATGGCAGATCAGCATGGGTAAGATAACTCTGGAATACGGCTGGCCTAGTTATGATGGAGACTGCGTCTGCAAGATCAGGATTGGACAGTGTAGCAGAGTTGCCATTTTGTATGAGTTTTAATATTGTAAAGGCTGATAAACTTAAATACCACTTCCCATGTTAACTGGTGAATGTTTAATTGTTGGTCATAAAAATCATGGGTTGGAGAAATTTTGCTATTTTGCAATTTGTTACAGTGTTCTAAATTAGCTACATCTGTTGGGAATAACATGGTTAACCACATGGGTTAATTTTCTGGGCTAGTTTGCATGTAATTTCAGGTTCATTCATGAGAAATATGAAGGTTCTTTTGGAAAACAACATGCAGTTTGCAACATTACAGGTGTGATTTATTGTGTATGGCTTTGTCCAGATGTTTTGTTCTAGGAGGTTGAAAGGTGTGGCTTGCATACACTTTTACTGCTACTGCGGTAAGTGGACGTTACTTTTGTCCAGATGTGGCAGTATGGGCAGATTTTAACTGATAATTTAGGTCTGTTCATTATACTTTGGAGGGTTCTCGAGCTCCCAAATATGAAGACTAGCTTAACATAGATGTTAAAGGGGCATTGTGATAGTGTATGTGCCTCACTGGTACAAAGTAAAGGGTTTAATTCCCAGCTTTGATTGGAGGTCATTGGGGGTTCGCCGTGCCTGTATGTGTGAACTCTTATCAGATGGAGAGGATTGTCAATAAGATGTGTTGGTTTATGAGTGTGCAGGGGATTTACAGTTTTCTTTCCTTTTGCAGATGGGAAGTACAGAGTGGGCTTCAGTCGGCAGCCTGAAGGATGTTGGCTCCAAAGTTGATGGATTCTGCTGGGGTGGAAGGATTCTTCTGGGGGGGATGTACTGGCCACTGGAGTGGTGCAAAATGAGCTGTAGGTAATCCTACCTTATTAAGTGCTCATTAAGGTACATCAGAGTCAATGCAGTTTTGGGAGTAGGTGGGGACAGGTAAGGATGAGACATTTCAGGAGCAGGATGAAGCAGGTTTGGGGACTGGTTATATGGAGTTTGAGGTTAAGTGAGGTGGAGTCACAATGTGAAGTTGGGTTGAATTTGTAGGCATGGTAGTTGGGTTTGAATTTTCCTGTGGCAGGGCTATGTCCTATGACAAGGCTATATAGATGGGTTCCTCTGTGGTCTGTGCTACTTTGTGAGGTTAGCATTGGTTTTCATTGGATTTGGCAGTAGTGGGCAGGCAATCAGAAGGAGGTACATTATCTGGATGCCTTCTTTAAGGTTAGCCGAATGGTTTGACAGAGCATTACAAGGTATGCGCTTGTGTTGGAGATGTGTAAGGAATGGGTTTCCTCAATTAAGCAGCAGTTTGCAGGTCTAAGCAAGGCATTCCTGCGGTTGCTAGTTGATGCAGGCCATGGGTTGTTTTGATTTAACAGATGTGAAGGTAATGCGATAAAATAATTTAAAAAAAATACTTGATGGGTAAAATATCAGGACAAGGGCCGACTAAGGTTAGATTTAGCTCCGATTAGTATAGTTGCATGGGTGACAGGGTTAGCTGAATTTACTAAATATTGGAAGATGGTTCATATGTTTGAAGGGTTGGGGTAGGTTTCATAGTTTTGGTGTAGGGAAATGTAGGCATTGGGTTACAATCTATGGGTATTGGTTTTACGGATTACTATTACATTGATCTTTTACAAAAGTAAATCTCATTTTAGCCACTGTTATATCCTTTAGGCAGCAAAAGGATGTGGCAGTTGGGTATGATGGCATGCAGGAGGGCTTGCTTTGTTTGAGATGGTGTTAGGTTTTGTGTCTTGTGGTGCATTTGGCAAGTAATGACTTGGGAACAGAACAATTACAAAGCTGTTGTTAGTAGGATAAGTGAGGATATGTTTGATTTACTGATGCTATACAAGGGTATAGGTATTACATCCTCATTAGAGAGGTATCTTCAGTTTAATTTCAGCTGTTTAGGCAATAGTCTGCTTTGGGTATTTTTTGATAAGGTTTTGGGAGGTTGTTGGCAGGATTTATTTTGGTTTGGAGAGGATGGAGTACACCGAATGATGTTTGGCTTTCACCTTTTAATGTGTGGTCAAGTTTGTTTTGGTGGTTTTGGTTTAGAAGTTTTGGTATGAAGGAGGGGAAACAGCCTGGTAAGGCCAGTGGGCAGAGAAGAGAGCCTGGTAAGGCCATTGGGCAGAGAAGAGAGGCAGGCTTGTCCTTCTTCTATTCTCCCTCTTGTGTTGGATGTTCATTTCAATGAGTTGAGAAATGCAAGTGAGCAGTTGGACACGGCTTGATAAACCAGCCAGCAGGTGTAAGGACACTGCTTATTTGGTCAGGGCGAGTGGAGTCATGCTGCCCTAGTTTAGGGTTACATGGATTTTTATGCTGTGATTAATAAACTAAAACATTAGTTGATTGGTCAATAAAGTTATGTTTATGGAATTTTAATCTGCTATATGTTTACATTTTATTTTGTTTAGCAAATTATAGTATTAGCATGTGAAGCCATTTTACTAGTAAAAGATGTTATAAATGTTTTGATAGTAGAAAAATGGAGAACATAGACATTTTTTATCATTATCTTGAACCAGCATGTGTGCTGTTTGCATGCAAGCTTTGGGGAATTCCTTTCTTCAAGCTTTTACACCACTATGGGGCCATACAAGGCTCTTATACCTTGTGTATCAAGTACATGCTTAATGGTGTGATTTTTGCCTTACACCTCTGTCATCTGATGTATTTTTGTTGTTATTCCCTTACATCTGAAGGAGCCTTTGTAAAACTAACTCATGCTTTATGGAATTCTTTGGTTCTAATATAGAGTATTGAAACAGAAAGCATCATTATTATTTCGTAAAGGAGCGCAATCTCTCCTTGCACTGTCCAGTGTAGGGCACATCGCCCACTCATACTCTAAGGGTCCTCCTTCAAGACTATGCCACCTCTGAAACAGGAACCTCACCCAATAGGTACATTAAGTGCTCATGTATGTACATCACAACGTCTTCCACTTTGTCTAAGGGAGAGTCAAACTCCTTAGCATTTGAAATCAAAACTCTACACAATTAAAACCTTTTGTGTTCTTACATAACTTCCAACTGAAATTGTCCAATGCAATTGGTTTACAAGCACACATTAAAAAATGTTACTTTTTTCTCCTCATACTCTTGAAATTCCTGTCTAGTAGAGAAAAATAATTACAGCACAGAACTGCAGCTTATTAGTACCATTAATCCCCACATCACTTTACTTTCAGTCTCTATGGATAACTGTATGCACCCTTCTACCAGATTTTGCAACTAAACCTCACTTTCTCAAGATGTAATTGTCTTCTCCTTTTAGTAACATTTCCATTCTAGTTCCTTTCTCTGTATTTTTTTATATTGTTTATATATATATATATATATATATATATATATATATATATATTCATAGGTAGGTACTAGGCTATTGGCCCTAGGGCCTATACAAGCCTAGCCAAAAAGGTACCCTGGCTTTCGCCACCCAAGAAAATAATTTTCCTGTGCACCTGTCAAGCAGAACCACAGAAGTGATCCCTGGGGTGAATTTCCTATTACCCATCCAATCATCAAGATTTTTCTTGAAGAGTGCTAATGAGGAGCTCTGTTTGACATAGATAGGTAGTCTGTTCCAGAGTATGGGAAGTCTCTGGGGCAGGAATCTATCCCTCCACCATGTTCTGTTTATTGTGGTGACAAGGTTTAGGTGCCTAGAGCGTGTAGCTTGGAGGGAATGGGATTTCTTAAAGTGGAGCATGTCCAACAGCTCTGGGTTTGACATAGCTTTGTATGTTAAGCAGAGATAGCCTCTGAGTAGGCGATATGCGACGGAGTAAAGCTGGAGTTTTTTGAGACGGTCTGCTTAAGGCATCTGTTTGAGGCCAGTAATCCTCTTTGTGAGGTATTTCTATGGCCTTTCCAGTTGTTGTAGATGTCTTGTGAGGTACATACCAAAAGGGGTGTTGTACTCTATAATGGGTCTAATGAGTGATGAGTAGAGGGGAACAATGACCTCTTTTTTTCTGGATGAGAAACCGTTTGTGATGAGGTGTGCCACGTAGAAGGATTTCCTGACCACTGTGGTGATGTGATTATCAAAGGAGAGACTACTGTCCACCTGTGTCCCAAGGTCTCTTATCACACTTTTGGTGTTAAGTAGACTACTGCCTATGTGGTAGTTCATGGGTACAGAGTTTTTAACAAAGGGGATGGCAATGCACTTTTTGGCATTGAGCTTGAGACCATGTCTTTGACACCAGGCATCTGTCTCAGTGAGGCCCTTTTGTAGGATGTCCACATCATTAGGAGTTTCGATTATGGCTCCTAGTTTGCAGTCATCTGCGAATTTAGTTAGCCAAAGACCTTCTGTGTTAGCCTGTACTTCAGAGAAGTAGATACCAAACAGAAGAGGACCCAGGACTGAACCCTGTGGTACTCCACTTTTTACTGGTCTGAAGTCTGATTTGGAGTCTGCTACTTTCACAGTGTGAGTACTGTCAGTAAGCCAGTTGGCAACCCATCTTGTAACATAGGGATTTATACCTAGTTTAGTGAGTTTATCTATAATTCCAGAGTGGGGGATGGTGTTGAATGCCTTTGTGAGATCTAGATAGGCTGTGTGAACCACCTTAACATCATCTATGGCTTTGGTGACTACTTCAAAGAAGTCTGTCAGGTTTAGGAGACATGATCTGCCTTTTACAAACCCAAACTGTGCGGGGTCCAGAGTTTGGAGATCTCCAATGACCTTGTTTATGAGTTCCATGATGATACATTCCATGGCCTTGCAGACGAGGCTTGTCAGGCTAATGGTGCAGTAGTTCCTGGGGTCTGTTATGGCTCCCCCCCTTTGTGGAGTGGGATAACTGTTGCGATGTGCCATTCAATGGGCACAAAGCCTGAGGTGGGGCTATGATTGAACATGGTACTTAGGTGGGGTGCCAGTTCATTCTGTAGTTCATATAGACGTTAGCCTGGGATGTTGTCAGGAACCATGGATGTTGTGTTCTTGGCTTTGGAGAGTGAGGTTTTTACCTGTGCAGCCGTGATTACAGGAACTTTGCATTCTTCTGGTATAAAGATGAGCCCTTTAGGGGGTGAGAGGGGGGGTAAAGTTAGCACTGAACCTATCTGCCAGGATGTTGGCAGTATTCAGTTGGTTCTGTATATTTAGTGTCATTCTGCTGTAACTCAGAGCAGATCTGAGTGTTGCCATTGAGATTTTTGACATAGCTTTAGAATGCTTTGTGGTTGTCTTTAGAATCAGTGGCAATTTTTTTTCATAACTAGTTTTGGAGGATTTTATGAGGGATCTCAGCTTCTTACTGAAGTTGACCAGGGAGTTCCTCCAATCGTGGGATTTTACTCTTTCTTGCAACAGTTTCTTTCTTCTATTGTAGAGTTTGTTTATGGCAGAAGACCACCAGATTGGCTTCCTTTTTTTGGAGGATAGCATCTTGGTTCTGTTAGGGATAGCACGATCCGTACACTCGTGTAAGTGCTTATAAAGTGCATTTATGTGGGATTCAGCAGTCGCACCTCTATTGTCCATCTGCATGGGTGTCGTGAAGTTTGCCATTTCTGTCTCAAGAAACGTGAAGTTGGCTTTGGAGAAATTTATTACGGTTGTTTTCCTAATGGGGGGTGGGAGCGGGATGTGGATGTCTAGGAGATTAGCTTGTGGTCGGATCTGACTAACGAGGAACTGACCTCTGGTGTGGAACACCGGTCACCCATGTTGGTGATGACCAGGTCTAGGATATAGCTGCCCCTGGTGGGGGTGTGGATAAGTTGATCCAAGGTGTTGGAATTGATGATTTTCAGAAAACGTTGAGCAAAAGAGTTGGTACATGAGTAGTTTTCCCAGTTAATGGTAGGGTAGTTGAAATCAACCATTATTAGAGTGTTGGGTTGTACCTTAATATTTTCCAGTGTATAAAGAAAAGAGGAGTGGGAATCCTTGGGCATGGTGGGGGGTCTGTAGCAAGCTACAATCTGGATTGTGGTTTTGCCCAGAGTTAATTGAACTTGGATAATCTCAGATGCATTATGCTGAGCAACTAGCTTGGAGGTGTTGATATCCTTAATGAATATGGACACGCCTCCACCTTTAGTGTTTCGGTCTGGGTTTGGTGGCCGAAAGGTGTGGTATGAATTATAACCTGGTAATGCAGGGGTGCTCTCTGGAGCTTTGAACCAGGTCTCTGTCACTGCACAGATGTCAATGTTCTCCATTTTAAGGAGTGCCTCGAGTGAGTACATTTTGAGGTTTAGACTTCTAGCATTGAGTAGCATTACCCTCAGATTTTACTTGCTTGTACCTGTTACGGTGGTGAATTTGTCATTTGAACCTTGCCTAAAAAAGGCACTATAGGGGTGGCAAGAGCCTTTGTCAGTATCCGGAATCCCAAGGGCGACAGGTGCAGGCCATCTCTGGCAAAGCAGCGTGGTCTGTCGATCATGTCATCCCAGGCAGACAGATACTGGATTCCCTTAGAATGACACCAGAAGCTTAGCCAATTGTTAAAGTAAATCATTTTGTCCTTGTACTGTGGTGTCATTCTGGGTGATGGCAGGATGCTACTCAGGGCTAGGGTCATACCAGCCTGGGCTACAAGATCAGAGAGCTCCTCCATGTCTCTTTTCATGTAGTCCAGAGAGGTACATCTCAGGTCATTCACACCAACATGGACAATGACAGAGTCATATTTGTACTTGTTGTGGAGTGACCTGAATGCGTGCATTATGTGGCGGATCCAGCTGACAGTAGCTTTTTCCTTGTTTAGCCTGGTGAGTGGAACATCAGTGTGCTTGACTATAGAGTCACCTATGACTAGAGTGTTGGGTACGTTATGCCTTATGGGCTGTAATTGAGTGGCACACTGAGTATGTGGGCTATGTGTCATTTGGGTTGTGTTGGGGGTGGAGGTTGCTTGCATTTCTGCTTTGGAGGTCTCTGTTGTTTGGGCAGATTTGTACTGAGAGCCTCAGCAAATGTAGGTGTGTGTTTTGTGCTTCTGTGTGTGTTTGTGTTTTGGTGGTGTAGGTTTTGAGGGACTATGTGATGAGTATGGTGCAGTGCAAGTGTTTACCTTCTCATCTTGACTGTCTAGGCCAGTCTTTGATGAAGAGAGCTTTGCTTCCAGTTTGGCTATATAAGTGCATCTCTCACAGGTCGTAGTGTTGGGTGGTAGGAGGAGAGGGTTGTCTGTGTACATGAGGCAATTGCTGCATTATGCCAAGATGCCCAGATTCATCAGGTAGACAGGAGAAAACACTGGGAGCTGACCTTTAGACATGCCTGAATATGTGCTTATTTATTAAGTACTAAAAACTGTTTTCCTCTAGACAAGTGAGGAAAGTTGAGTGCTGTAGTAATTTGTAACTTATTTAGTGCTTACAATGAGTTCTGAACAAGTGCTGAGATCAAAGAAACAGATGAGTGCTAAAACTAAAAAGCTGGCTAGTTGCAAGGGAAATTTTGAAGAACAGACTTTATGGTGCCAGGAATAGTTTAATCCCAGTTAAGTGGGGGGGGGGGCTTAGGAGCTCACAAACAGTCCTGGACACAGCAAATCCGTATCTGACCTGCCACAGGAAAGGGAGGAAGCAAGCTTAGATTTTTTTTCCAGTAAAGTGGAAATGGAGAAAACTGGATCAGAAGTTAATTCAATGTTAAGAATCTGAGTGGGTTGGCCTTCACAAATGTTCTCTATTAGATTGAGTGAACTAATGACACTAGACTGGGAGGAGTGTCACAGATCAAATATACAGTATGGGCAGGCACCTGCAAAGCCACCAAGTATAAGAACATACAACACTAGGGAGGGTGGGTGGGAAAAATTACAGTTCCTAGCTGTAGCCACTAAATGAAAGTTTTAAACAGATCAAGGAGCAAACTCGAGAATGCTTTTAACTGTAAACAGACAAAAATGTACAGAAAAGCTCAGATAGAGCACTCACAAACAGAAAATACACCTCTCAGTATGAAAAAGCAGTTTACAGTTAAGTAATGTTAAAACAGTATAAAACAGTACATAAATGCAGTGAAACAATAAAAAAAGCTTTATAACAGTGCAAAATGTAGTAGATCAACTGTATAACACACTTATAAGCATTTCAGAAGTGCAGTTCAGTGAAATAAGTGTAAGAAATAACTTATCCTGCTCTTGGAATCTTAAGAAATTTCCACTTATGCAATGCAATCCAGAGCCTGACAATACAAGCAGAACCTTTATAAGACACAGGGTTTATATAGCAGTAAGAATGGAAGAGTTGGAAGATCAGATTACTACTCAGCCCCTCCTATTACCCAATCATTCGTACTACAGAAGGTCAGGAGGCCTTGTTACTCTCAATAATAATGAAGACAATCAGCAGAAAATGGCTGCCAGAAACACAGGAAACTCAAACAAAACTACCAGCCTGGACAACAAGCCTCTATCAGGATTATGCCACCTGAGCAGAACACAGAAACCTCACTTTAAAAGCATAGAAAGAACACCCACAAAGAGAAAATACAAGCCTCAGTATGAAAAAGCAGTTTACAATTTAGTAATTTAAATAAAAAATGCAATTATAGTAATGCACACTATTACAATTCCTAGCTGTAGCCACTAAATGAAAGTTTTAAACAGATCAAGGAGCAGACTCGAGAATGGTTTTAACTGTAAACAGACAAAAATGCACAGAAAAGCTTGGATAGAGCACTCACAAACAGAAAATACAACTCTCAGTATGAAAAAGCAGTTTACAGTTAAGTAACGTTAAAACAGTATAAAACAGTACATAAATGCAGTGAAACAATAAAAAAAGCTTTATAACAGTGCAAAATGTAGTAGATCAACTGTATAGCACAATTATAAGCATTTCAGAAATGCAGTTCAGTGAAATAAGTGTAAGAAATAACTTATCCTGCTCTTGGAATCTTAAGGAATTTCCACTTATGCAATGCAATCCAGAGCCTGACAATACAAGCAGAACCTTTATAAGACACAGGGTTTATATAGCAGTAAGAATGGAAGAGTTGGAAGATCAGATTACTACTCAGCCCCTCCTATTACCCAATCATTCGTACTACAGAAGGTCAGGAGGCCTTGTTACTCTCAATAATAATGAAGACAATCAGCAGAAAATGGCTGCCAGAAACACAGGAAACTCAAACAAAACTACCAGCCTAGACAACAAGCCTCTATCAAGATTATGCCACCTGAGCAGAACACAGAAACCTCACTTTAAAAGCATAGAAAGAACACCCACAAAGAGAAAATACAAGCCTCAGTATGAAAAAGCAGTTTACAATTTAGTAATTTAAATAAAAATGCAATTATAGTAATGCACACTATTACAGTTCCTAGCTGTAGCCACTAAATGAAAGTTTTAAACAGATCAAGGAGCAGACTCAAGAATGGTTTTAACTGTAAACAGACAAAAATGCACAGAAAAGCTTGGATAGAGCACTCACAAACAGAAAATACAACTCTCAGTATGAAAAAGCAGTTTACAGTTAAGTAACATTAAAACAGTATAAAACAGTACATAAATGCAGTGAAACAATAAAAAAGCTTTATAACAGTGCAAAATGTAGTAGATCAACTGTATAGCACAATTATAAGCATTTCAGAAATGCAGTTCAGTGAAATAAGTGTAAGAAATAACTTATCCTGCTCTTGGAATCTTAAGGAATTTCCACTTATGCAATGCAATCCAGAGCCTGACAATACAAGCAGAACCTTTGTAAGACACAGGGTTTATATAGCAGTAAGAATGGAAGAGTTGGAAGATCAGATTACTACTCAGCCCCTCCTATTACCCAATCATTCGTACTACAGAAGGTCAGGAGGCCTTGTTACTCTCAATAATAATGAAGACAATCAGCAGAAAATGGCTGCCAGAAACACAGGAAACTCAAACAAAACTACCAGCCTAGACAACAAGCCTCTATCAAGATTATGCCACCTGAGCAGAACACAGAAACCTCACTTTAAAAGCATAGAAAGAACACCCACAAAGAGAAAATACAAGCCTCAGTATGAAAAAGCAGTTTACAATTTAGTAATTTAAATAAAAAATGCAATTATAGTATGCACACTATTACAGTTCCTAGCTGTAGCCACTAAATGAAAGTTTTAAACAGATCAAGGAGCAGACTCGAGAATGGTTTTAACTGTAAACAGACAAAAATGCACAGAAAAGCTTGGATAGAGCACTCACAAACAGAAAATACAACTCTCAGTATGAAAAAGCAGTTTACAGTTAAGTAACGTTAAAACAGTATAAGACAGTACATAAATGCAGTGAAACAATAAAAAAAGCTTTATAACAGTGCAAAATGTAGTAGATCAACTGTATAGCACAATTATAAGTGTTTCAGAAGTGCAGTTCAGTGAAATAAGTGTAAGAAATAACTTATCCTGCTCTTGGAATCTTAAGGAATTTCCACTTATGCAATGCAATCCAGAGCCTGACAATTCATGAAGTTCTTATACAATAAAAAATGAAAGCATGCTCAAACATCAGTTTCATTTATCTTTGTGGTTTTTAAATTTTTATTTTTTGCTGCTAAAGTTTTTGTTTGTATATATATATATATATATATATATATATATATATATATATATATGGGTCTACTTTTTAATTTTGAAAGTCCACAATCCAGAAATTCAAAATATCGAACTCAAAACCTGGAGATTGTGGAATCTCTAAATTAAAAAAAAAGAAAAAGAATACATAAAAAACATGGTTTTGCAGGGGGCAAGCCCTCCTGCATTCATTACACCCTCGGCAACTTAAATATACCAAGTCCAAAATCATACTACAGTGAATAGAACAGTAATGTTCCCATTCCGACACTGTATGTCAATCTCCATTACCATTCTCTTCACTGTAGAGTGATCTAGGAGTTAATATATTTAAGTTGCAGGGGGTGTGGGGGGTGCAGGAGGGCTTGCCCCCTGCAAAAACATGTTTTTTATGTCTTTTTTTTTTTTTATTTCAAGATTCCACAATCTTGAGGTTTTGAGTTCGGTATTTTGAACTTCGGGATTGTGGACTTCCGAAATTAAAAAGTGGACCCATATATATATATATATATATATATATATATATATATATATATATATATATATATATATATATATATATATATATATATGATATACATATATATATATATATATATATATATATATATATATATATATATTCATATTTTACTAATTCAGAAGTTCAAATGCCCATTTGCAGTAAAGGCCTGAGAGAAACACTCCAGTACATCAATTGTAACTAACATAATCTGCTATTATATTTCTAAAGTAAAGGTTTATGTGATATGACAACTGATGCAAATGCTTACTTGTAATACAAGTACATTGTAGAAAATGAATGTACATTTGTAGTAACAATGAACTCCATATCAGACATCATAAATTACTAATGAAAATAGTCATTGAGAGTGAAATACACATGTAAGAATGAAATGAAATTGTATACGTAGTATGTACATTAGAAAAGTCAGTTTTCCACATGTATACTGCTAAAAAGACTAAGTAGAGAGAAGTAAAAAGCTGCAGGTGATATATACAATAATTGGATCTCTGTCATAATGTCGACTGCATAGTCAACAACCAAGATACTGAACTGAAAATATCAAAGCTGCAGAACAATGAATTGTGGATGTTGCTGTTTGTCCAAGATCATGGTGCAGAATGGAATAGAGTTTTGCCCTTTCCCACTGTAATTAGATCTTGGAATTGGTAATATAATTAGTAGGGGTTGTGGGGGGACATGTTTTTAAGTGTTAGTATAGACAGTAAAAAGAAAAACATATTCAGTGGTTTCCAGTTGGAGAACTAGTACAAGTTCCTTTTCAAGCTATACCTGGGCCATAAGGCAAGATGACATGCAGTAAACAACAATTAGCATGAGTAACAACATACAATAAGTAGCAAAGAGCATTAGTAACCACACACAGTAAGTAGTAAAGAGCATTAGTAACCAGACACAGTAAGTAGCAAAGAGCATTAGTAACCACACACAGTAAGTAGCAAAGAGCATGAGTAACAACACACAATAAGTAGCAACAAACTTTAATAACAACATGCAATAAAAAGCAAAGAGCATGAGGAACAACATACAATAAGTACAAAGAGCATGAGGAACAACATGCAATAAGTACAAAGAGCATGAGTAACAACATGCAATAAGTACAAAGAGCATGAGTAACAACATGCAATAAGTACAAAGAGCATGAGTAACAACATGTAATAAATAGCAAAAAGCATGACATACAATACATGAACATGCATAAAAAATAACAAAAACACAAAATAGTAAAAAACAATATTATATAGCATAATATATACAAATCTTTGGTGACAAAAGTTCACTGAATTTTATAGGAAAATTTGATATGCTGTGCATTGTAGAATTTTCACTGATCTATTGTCTTTAAAACAAGCACATTTACATATTTTTCAGAAGTAGTTCTTTAATCAGTTTAATTTGTTAAATAGGGTAACTATAGTAAATGGAGGCCCAATAAGTTTAATGCTGCAGTTGTTATGTGATATATAAAAAACTTGTGCTGTTAATCTCTTACCAAATGAAGGGCAATATGTTTCATTACGAAGATTGTAATAAACATATTCAGTAGGTAGGATGACCTTTTTAACTGAAAGCCATTTTGCTTTGCATTCTGCATTGCAGTGATGCTCACTACAGCTGGATAGAGAGATAAAAGGCAATATCATGTTTTCCGTAGTCTGAAAAGAATAGATATAGAAAAGCTATTAATCAAAATTCTAATTCTTGGTATCTAAATACCAATGACAAGAGCTTTGAAAGTGTTTGGAATAAGCAGATTAGAGAATCTGTAGGCTACACTGAGTAGATGTAAAACTTTAGAGATTACTAAGTTGACATACTAATGATAATATAACGTGAGATTGAGTAAAATGCCAGCATAGTTCTGATGTTTTTTTGAAAGAGATTGCACTTTCAGCAAGATCAATAATATGAGGGACAGTGCTTGCAGCTAATCCTTTATCAGTCAGTACCATTAGCGTGACTGAAGAATTTGAGTTATTTATGTACAATTTATCTTGTAGCAACCAGTTCTAAATAAAAAGAAAAGCCATCCTATAAGTTGGTGATACATGTTGAGCATTTTTGCAAGATGTAGTAAGCGGCATGTGATCAGTGTGCAAAGTAACTCAGGTGTAGCTAGCTGTTACCTTATTTAAGTACCATGCAGGTCCATTCTTCCACATAAGAACCAACAATTACAAGAAATTCTTTAGTTTTTAAACTGTAGCTATATTACATGCTACACATGGAGCACCAGCTCTTACGTGCTAATGCAATACTGGCAGTCATTTCTTAATGCACTTAAAACCAGCTAGGATTTGCCAACTGTACCCACTAACACTTAGCAACTACTCCCTTTACCCTATCCTAGCTATCCTTCTGCAGAGTAATGTTAAGATTTGGTGGATCCCAGGGAGGTTATTAATATATACTGAAAAGTGTAGAGAACTAAAGACAGACCCTTTAGCACTCCATTGTTGATAGTACCCAAGGTAGAAAGCCCATGTTGCCCAGACATGCAGAAAATTCTGTTGTGAAATTAATTTTTGAAACATTGGGTGGTTACATTGGAAAACTGCAGTATGACAGTTTTGGAATGAGATGGTTATAATTTCCAGTTTCAAATGTTCTCTTTAAGTAAATAAAAATAGCACCAGTTAGAAAGTCTGTTTTTCATATTAGCATAAATGTATCTGAGAGAGATAATGGCTATCTAGGTTTAATATTTTTCTTTAAAACCATATCCATTACTACTCAGAAGATCATACATCTAAATGTATTCTAGTAATTGTTGATACAAAAATGGTTTGGAATATTTTGCTAAAGTTCTGAAATTAGCTTTTGGCTGAAAATCTGCAGCTGACTGTAAGTGGCTAACCTTGGATAGTGGGCTAATCAGAGTATGCTTGAATCATGAAGAAAAATGAAGGTAATGAAAGATTGAAGATATGAGTTAGTGTTTTTCTAAGCAAGAAACAGCTTTACTGAATTACCATTTATGATACAGACAATCATACATTTACATAAATGAAAACAAACCATATTGACATATTTTCAGTTGAAAACATTATACATCACTTATGATCTATACAGTCATTGTCAGTCAGACATTACATAGCGCATTCAATTCCTGCTTTCCCTTAAACATTAGTCCCCTTCTGAAACATTATTCTGCATGTATTTTTCCCACAATTCCCAATTGTTATATATAATTTGCTCCTAACCATCTTTAAAGATCTTACTTACAGTTATTTTATCTCTGTTACTATATTCACTATTTCCTGTACAGTTGGTTTAGACTTTAATTTCCATTTTCAAGTAATTTATTTATGCATGTACGTATGTATGTATGTATGCATGTATGTATGTATGTATGTATTTATTTTGGGCAGACACCAGAACTAAAGTCATCAAAGCCTTGCTATGTCTAGATAATTCTGATTCTGTATCAAAACTCAAAAAAATAATTTCCCCAGTTACACTAATTTGCTCACCCAGTACTTCTGCCAGAATAGTCTGCATTGAATTTGTAAAGTTTGCCAACTCATTACACTCCCAAGAATATGTTCCAAATTATCTCTTTCTTCCTATCACACCTACAACATTTGCAATCTACCTGAGGAAGAAATGTTTGAAGTCTGCTTGGGCCTAATAATACTTACTCAATCACTTCCACAAGGATCCTAAATCTTCTAGACTTTGTTGCATATTTTGGAACCCCACATATATCCCCATTGTGAATTGCTTATCTATTCTCTCTTCCCAATCCTTTCTAACTTTCTCTGATTGATTCCTATAGTTATCATGCAGTATTTTATATGCCCTACCAATTACCCCTTTATTAACAGCAGCTTATGTTCTAGATTCTGTTAAAAAACTCTACTGCTGATGGTCTTTTGCTTAGGATCCCCCCATTTCTTTCTCTTTGCCTACACTCTGATATCTACCCTTGATAGGGAAGGTGATCTGTAGCCTGTAGTCCCAGTGAATTTTTGACCTCTTACCATTCTATTACATTTCCCTCTCACAATTATTTGCTCCATGATTCCTTTGTCAATTTTCTCCAGTAAATATCAGCACCCTTTTTTTCTAGTCTCTGTAGCCCTAATTGCAGTCATCCCTATTGGAAGAATCTCCTTTCTCCATTCCCATGTTGGCTTAGTTCTTAGAATGCTTTCTGTTACTTTTTGAATATAATATTCTGTATAGTTATTGTTATTCTCGTTAAGAATCTGCATCCAAAATCCTAGTCTCGCCTTGTTTCTTCAGCTTCCCCTGTGTTTCGCCATCATCTAATTCCACTTTGAATTATAGATTTCTGCTTAGGCTATGTACAGGAGCCTTAATCGTGTAGTTTTGAAATACTCCTTCAAATTAAGTAATCCCAAAAAATCTTGCTCTGTTGGAAGAATCAACTTTTCCCACTTATTTCTTGCTCTCTTCCCTTCCCAGATAAAATCCTTCAACTTTTTATTAATTGCTATCCACAACTTCTGCTCTAGATGATAAAAAATATGCCTGACCTGTGTACAAAACTAAATAAACTAAAAATATTTTCACTATTTCTGCCTTAATATCCATATCCATAACACAGAGCATCCATTTTCTCATTTATTGTATCATCTTTTGTTTAATCTCTATCCACATATCCTTAGCTGCTATAACAAAATCCTTTTTAATTCATACTCCTAATTACTTAATTTTATCATGTCCCCATAAATCTGGATATTGCTGAACCAATTTTTGTGTGGGTACAGTTTGCAGCTATTGCCTTTGTCTTATCTTCATTAATTTAGTATCCCAAAATGACTTGCATCCACAACACTGAAATGTCCTTTTCTGGTTTTATCAGGTATAAAATAATATCATCTGCAAATAAAGCCAACTTTTCCTGACTACCGTACCAATTATATCCTTGAATTTCTGAGCCCCTTATTTTCTTTGCCAATGGTTCTAAATATAATACAAATAATAAAGGCAAAAGTGGGCACCTCTGCCTAATTCCTCTTCTCAAACAGAACTTATCAGTGAGGACCCCACACACACTTTAATTTTTTCCTTTGATCACTCATATATCCTTCTAATCAGCCTTATAATTTTATCAGGGAATGCAAATGCTTCCATTGCCCTACTCATAAAATTCCAGCTTACTCTGTCAAATGCTTTCTCTGCATCAAGACCCAACAATAGCAGTGGTATTTTCTTACATTCTGCTTCCCTCTGGATCATCATAGTTCTATTAATGTTGGCAAATGTTTGCCTCCACTCCACAAAACCACACACTGACCCATATCTACCAATTTTGTTACTACCTTTGTCATTCTTTTAGCCATTATAGACATAAATACTTTATAATCATGGTCTAAAATCAAAATGGGCCTATATAAAGCTGGATCTGATGGGTCTTTATCATCTTTAGGTATTACAGCCACCACTGCTTTATTCCAAGATGTTGGTGCTTCTCTTCATTTTAAAATGTTTTAAACAAAACCTTTCAGATATTTATCACTTTCTTCACTCCTAATTTCCAAACTTACACAGGAATGCAATCTATTTCTGTGGATGTTCCTGCAGACTGAGTATGCATTACCATTTTTATCTCATCTCCTTTTATTCTAGCTACTAGTAATTGAGCCTCATCCACCTCTAACCTTGGTATATTTAATTCAAAATTTCCATTTGTACTTTTTCTTGATTTCCACATTTCTTTGATTTTGTATGCAGCTTTTCATAACATTTCCAAAATATTTACAATACCTCTACAGGATCTCTGGTTATTTTCCTGGTTATAGGCTTACTAAGCTTGACAGCAACGCTTTCTACTTTCTATTGCCTAAGTCATTCTGCTACAAGCTTTTGTACTCTGGAGTTCTTATCAAAAAACATTGCTTAACAGCAATCTTTTAAATCATGCATATTATCTAGGTAGTTCCTTATTTTCTCTTTAGCACTCTTCAGTTGCGTCTCTTCTTGTCTGTGGGAGTCTTTGTATTCTGCAATACTTTAACCTTTGTTAGTCCTTCTAAATAATTCCTGTTACTTCTTCACCAAGTCTCTTTTTTATTTCCAGCCTATTTTTAAATTCCACTTTAATTTGATCCCACTTCCTACCATATATTCAGAAGAAATTTCTATTCTCCCTAATAACTCCAGAATATTTTTTATTGCCAATTCTTAAATTCTTCTCTATTTAACAGAGAGAAGGAAAATTGTCAGTATCACATTTTTATTTCATTACCCTGCATTTGTATTTTAGTTATTATTGGCACATGATCTGAAATAGTTATTTAGATGCATGTCAAAACTGATATGGGTTAGTGGTTTTGATATAATTTATGGTCAGTATTAAGAAGCTTAAGATGCAAGTAGTTTAAATGTGAGTTATAAATGTAAGCGATTTCTTCAAGAAAGTTTTCAATTTGTAAATAAAATTTTTTATAGATGCCTATGTGAACCATCTGTAAATAAAACAAAATAAATTGTACAAGTAAGTTCAACATAAAGAGGCCATGGTTTTATTATAATGCATAAATGATACTGGTAATTGTGTTAATTTCTCAACCACTTGAGACAATTAAAAGCAAAATACTCCATGCATTAATTACCTAAAAAAGAACTGTCTAGCCAAACAGTGTTTTAATGAGCATTTCCTTAATGCAGTCTTAAAATTCAAATGATTATTTAACCATTTTTTGCATTCTATAAAGCCTAGCACTTAATATATTCTTAACAATGAAAACCACTAGTTAAATCACCACCTCTCAAATCTTTTGACACAACTTCCAACACTTGAAACAAAAACCTTTTAAATCCAGTACATACAAAACTTCTTTGAAAACAAGTATATAGAGTAGAATGCTTGTACAAATCATTTTTATTATATTTCTAACAGAATAGTGTTGTTCATAAATTATCCTTTTTAATGACTCAGTTGTTCTTCCCACATAAAATACTGAATAAGAAATGCACACTGCAACATATTTCACATTGCTCAAAGTGCATTTAAAATAATAAAATTATATATAAGTTATCTCAGTATTTTCATAATAAAATGACAGAGAGGTAGCAGTAAACCAATATCTTTATAACCATTATATGCAACTGCCCCCTTTTTGGAGATTGCTCCCCTATTACTGAAAATATCAGAATGTTGGTAGTTGTATTGAAAGATTTGAGAAGTAATGATTTAACTAATATTTTAGATTGTTAAGAATATAAATGGCAGGTGTTTCTCAATGTTAACAAGGGTGAAGGGTTAAATGACCATTGAATTTCAAGGCTAAGTTAAAGGAATGTCCATTGAAACATTGATTGAATGGGTGGTTTGTATTTAAGGTATTCAATGTATAACTTTTTTGCTCTCTGGTGGTTGAGAACTAAAAGTGCTCACCAGTGTGATTTATATATTAAAATTAATTTTTTCCCCATTTTGAACTTGCTTATACATTTTTTTTCCTTTTAGTGCTTTTTCAATTATTTACTAGCTATAACTTTAAAATAAAATGGGGACAATTAAGTATTTTGTGTAAGGGCTGTACAGCAGTGACTCTGTTTTTTTGTAATATTGAACATAGCAGGAAAGTTTGGTGGGGCGGATATATTTGATTCATGTCACAAATAGTGATAGTGGAAAGCAGAGGTGAGCATGCAGACTAAGTTAACAGTTTATTACCACTTACTGTTTTCAGCTTTGGATGCTTAAGATAGGATTGCTGAAGAGTTTTACAAATTTGAGAATTGGAGTCATTAGTTTTTACTCTAGTGCTGTCTTTTAGATCTAGATTAGCATTACATTTGGTGCATTTATCAGGATTGTTTTTCTACTCTTTCCAAGTACTGTTTCATTGTTTTTGAGTGTTCTTAAAGAATAATTTCAAAGCAGTCATTTTGGTGAGTACAGATTTATTAATCTATTCAGATGAGCTGTGAGTGATGAATTTCAATTAAGGTTAAAATTTGTGCAGATAATCAACTTCTTGCTTTTGCTATACTGCAAAATATCTGTGAGATTTTTTAAACAGTTGTACTGCGGCAGGGGGAGGGGTGTATACTGTGACTATAGCAAGTACTGAATGCCCACCCAGTAATACTTCAATTATTGTAACGCTGGGCCAATTAAGAGTGTGGAGGTCATCATGTGCTACTAAAAAGTATTAAGGTTAGCTTTCTTGAGTCAAGATTAGGACTCCTTTATTATTATTATTATTGTTATTGTTATTGTTAGTGTTACAATTTATTGAATAAAGCAATCAATACATGACACCTACCTGTGTAAACATCTTATAAGTCAAGCAGCAGAGGTCATAAAAATAGTGCACAAAGGATTAGTCCAAATAAAAGCACTTTAGTTAGTAGATCTAAGAGACTGTCTCTGATGCCCACCATGTGGAAGGAATAAAGATACCTTGTTGAAGTTTTCAGTAGTTTATTCAGTTAATTAGGTAAATGGATGAATGTTTTTGTTTTAATATATTACATTCAACAGACCAGTTATTTAAGGCAGTTACAGAGAATGGTGGGAAGGTCCATGGGAGCAGATTGGAGGAAAATCTGGGAGATGAAAAAACAAGGAACCAATCACAAAGTATAGAGGTTAGTCCCTTATTTATTTATTTATTGACATTTGTTAATCGGGTTAGTCCAGCTCATTTTCAGTGGAGACCCAAGGAGAAAAGCTCCAGAAATAGTACAAGTTAGTATGATAGCTACAAAATATTAAAGTATGGTCACAGAAGCATAGCACAAGTCTAAAATATGAGAACATCAGTACAATGCATAGGTAAAATAATAGTTAACAAGTACAAATTCCAAAATTTGTGAACAACATTACATAGCATAGGCCAAATAACAGTTAACTTGTTTAGAGAATATTACACAGAGAGTACAACATGTATACAGTCTGCTAGAACAAGTACAAGCAGGAAATGAGTTAGTAGGGAACAGCAGATACGATTAAAAGACAGGAGAATATTTGCATATTCCTGAAAGACCCATGAGGGTTTACTAGCTCAGCAGCCTATGGAACCTCATTCTTAGTTAAAAGGTTTTTATTTTTATTTTTAACTTTTAACAAATAAAACATGGCAATGAAACATGAGCTACCCTTAGAGAACTATTTTTAACAAAACCCTTTCACATGAGCTTCATCAGGTCCATCTAATAGCATGGTTTACACACTGATAACTGAAAAGGCCTACTTTTACAAGGCTATCACTAGATTTTATTAGTCTGTTTTGTAACACATGTAAAATGAGAGGCTGTGTCTGCATCACTGGGGCTCAAATTCTTTGGCACCAATTATGAAAGCTATATTACAGAACTTTTCCAGGTCTACTGCAGGTAATATGAGTGGCTGTGCCCACCATTCTGGGGCTCATATTTCCTGAAATACAATATGAAAGGGTAATCTTCTCTTAATGTGACCCGTCCCCATTCTTCTTCCTTCATCTTGAAGACAGCCCTTTTTATATGCAAGTGAGGTAGTCACTTAAAACTACACTATGTGATTCCCATATTTGAAGAATACATTCTTCCAGAGAAATAGTTTACAGTGGAAAACCGTCACAGTGCTCTTTTTTACAGAGCTCATGGATGTGCGCAAGTACAAGGAAAAAGTTTAGTAAAGTTTGAGACCTCAGAACCTTTTGTAGAGGCTTTCTATGCCTATGGAATAAAGCTCCACCAAGTGGTGAACTGCAGAGTATTCAAAACCTTTAACAAAAATACCAATCTCAGATCTTGTTTAAGCATAGGCAAACTGTACCTATGGTGTAAAGAATATAGCAGTGTGGACTGGTGTCCTGAGATAACAATTTTCCTTGTACTGCAGATTACAGAAATGTTTTTAAATGCAGGCCCAGTGGCTACAGTATCTACACCGGGTTGCTATGGGGTAGCTGCAGTGAGAGATGGAATGCTCCTGCTCTCGGCACATGGTATTATGTTACTCCAGTCTGGGTCGTCACTCTCAAGCTTGTCCATCTACCTGCTTAACTGATTAAACTACTGGAAACTTCAACAAGATGTCTTTATTCCTCCCACAAGGATGGCATCAGAAAAAGAATCTTGTAAATCTACTACCTAAAGTGATTTTATCTGCACTAATCCTTTGTACTCTGTTTCTTGTTAGTCCTGTCACCCTCTACATCACAAGTTGGATACCAGACTTCTCTTGAACCCTCTGAATCACCTGTTTTCAAGTCAGAAAATATTTATATGTTCGATCATAACATTCCATAATAAAACATATCCAATAATTTTACGTAACCTAACAAAAAACCTATGCACACAAAGAGAAATTTAATAAAAACAGCGTGTCAGTGCTAAAAACAACATATATATATATATATATATATATATATATATATACATACACACACACACACACACACACACACACACACACACACACACATACACACAAACACACACACAAGTGTTCTGCACATCGATTAGTAAATAAATATAAATCTATTAACTCATTACAGGCAGGTGATGCCTGTAGATGTTTCTGCAGTTACATCCTACTGATGCCTCTAGGTGTCAAATACTGCTTGGTCCTATTTGCATTAATAATTTTAAAACCATGCTACATTCAAAGTACTAAAATATTTTCATCATAAAGCTTACAGAATGAAAAAACAGTTGTGTTGATATCTGACTACTGCTGGAAAAGAGATATTAATTGCTGTTTATGGAACATCTATTTATGTTGTCGTAAGTGTTATGCTTTTACATATATCTCAACAACCAAGCAGCATAGATGGAACTGCTTAACCTCATATGGATGAATAAAATGCTGCTAACTGTATCTGGGTGACTTGAGTAGTTACTGACACATTTTAAATTGTTTTCAAAATATTACAGATTTAATAGTTACTATGTGACTTATACAATCCATTTTAAGACCTGGAACCTAAAGAATACTACCACTATAAAATAAGTTTGTGCTGAAGAGTTTGCCATTTATATTTCTTTAGTGACACCTATGGTTCCGGAGATATGAATATTTGTTTGGAATGTGAGGAGATAACTTGATTCCATCAAAAAGCTTAGTCTCTGCCCATTACGGTGCAAACTTTCAGAGCTCCATTGGATGGAATAAGTTAACTTGGGATATAAATATCCAAGTTCATAGATATGTTAGATAGTAAATCTAAGAAGCTATCTCACATATTCCTAATAGAGCTAGGAAAGAAGAAATCTGTGCTGAAGGAACTGTCCTGTTAGTCACCAAAACCCTTGGTAAAGTATATCTCTCTCTTAAATATCCAAAACATTAATCCACTGATCAGTAAGTGGGACATTTCCAAGCTAAGGCTATGTAAGATCGAACAACAGCTGATGCTATGAAGTAACCAAAGAGAAATCTTTAACTCAGAGGAATCAGCTGTATGCAGAATACCTGCCCACAATAAAGCTTTACTGCTCACTAAGGCCTGGTTCCGAAACAATGTCAACCAGTGTGTAAAACTCTCCCAGAGTTCCTAAATTGGAGGACATTCCCAAAACTTATGAGTTATGTCGAGGCCATTTCTGCCTCAAGCCTGGTAGGTTTGTTACTTACTGTATAAAGACAGATCGGAAGATTATTAGGTGGTTAACCACCTTTTTTACTTGGTTAAAGGCAAATTCCTAGATGTAAGAGTTCAAAACAGAAATCCAGTACATAAGAAACTCCAAAGCTCCCTTTTCAGATGCCATAAGCAATAGATTATAAAAGCTTTATAATATGTCTTTCAAATCTTAATAGGAGGTAAATTAGCCAAGAAGACCTGCATATGCAAAGGTTGGCAGGTAACTTGTGAGGCAAAGAGAGATCTAGAAATCATACATCTAATTCTCAAAAACATCCACATATCTGTCTTGGGCAGGTTACACACCCTCTGTAAATCATCAAAACAGGTAAAAACTTCCCCATCCAACTTTTTGTTAAATCTGATAGCAATTTGATACCTTTCAGCTCCCAGGGCTTGTCTGTGTAAGAACATCTGTAATAATGAATATGTGGTTTGTGCCACAGAGGGACAACTGAACCCCAAATACTAGACCAGTCAAAATATTTGGTTAAATCCTTAAGAGCCAAATGAGTCAAAAAAATAGTGTGCCAAGATTTCAGATGGGCTGGAAGGGTGTGAGTGAGGGAACCAGCTCGGTCCTCATGGGCAAGAAGAGTTTATAATGCTAGCTTCTATCCCAGCCCAGCATAGGGGTGCCTCATGATTCAAGGAAAAAAAGATGTGACAGTAGAAAAGCTTTGGAGTATGCCCTGCAGTTAGTATTCATGAAGCCTAATAACTGCATGGGAGAGTGTTGGATAACACTTACGACTTCTGTCCTTCCCCCATTCCACAAATAACTATTTAGCATCTTGACCAGCTTTATTATTTCTGGATGAAATGATGGGATTGGGACATGCGGAAAATGATAAAGTAGTAAAGGAGATATCATTATATTGAATACCACAATATGGCCTGTTAAAGGAAGATGTAGATAACATCAGGAGTGGACCCAAATAAAGGTTTTGCCCCAGATGTCTCCAAGGTTAACTTCAAGCATTTTTTATGTATCAGCATGAGGCTTAACGCCTCAATATTGAGGAAAAGAACTGGACCAAATTAAAAGATAAAGAATGCTCTTATCCCTTACAGTACTGGCTGCATGATTTAGAGTAAAGGTTTCAGCTGTAGCTGGGTTTTATTTCAAACCTGAAAGGGCTCCAAAGTCTCTCAATAAATAATAAACTTTTGAGATGTCAGACAGGAGTCTGCTGTAAGTATTATATAATTGTCAGTAAAATTAGATTAGGTGTAGTATCACCATGCAAGGACCAATCTGTGATTAAAGCTGGATCATTAATAAGTCTCTTCAGTGTTTCAACTGCCAATAAAAACAGAACTGGGGAAAGGGGACATCCTTAGTAGCAGCTTCTCTCAAATAAAAAAGAGGGAGATAATCTACTGTTAATTTGGACCAAAGCCTAAGGGTTTTGATACATAGCTTGTACTGATGTTATGAATTCTATCTGGAAACTCATTTTATCAGGAAACTCATTTTCTGCTTAACAAACCAGATTTGTGTCCTCCTGATTGAATCAAAGGCTTTCTCAAAATCAAAAAAGATAACCAATGCAGTTTCAGGGATATTCTTTAAGCCTTGAAAGTATATTAGGAGTGTTCAAAGGTGGTCACTACAACTCATTCCCTGATAAACCCTACTTGTGTATCCAGTATAATATCTGGTAAAGTAACTGCAAGTTACTGAACAAGAATTTTAGCATACAACCTTATGCCAGGGTAAAGAAAGGATATGGACCTATAATTGTTGAAAAGAGCATTATCTTTACCAGACTTGTGGCTAAGCACTATTGTGGAAAAGGCAGAGGAAAAATAATATTTTGGGTAGGCTGAAATGAGCAAAACAATGTTGTCAAAGGTAAAGCTAGTAGCCTCTGCAGGGTATTAAAAAAAATCCATATTTAGCCCATTAAGTCCTGAAGCTTTACACTCTGAAAAACTGAGTTTTTTTTTTAACTTCTTGCTCTGAGATAAATTTAGAGACCAGCTCCTGATGTAGTATAAATAAAGACTGTAGTTTAAATCTTTCCACACAGAGCATCAATAAGATTGTAGCTTAAGGTTTTCCACACAAAGCATCAAACAGTCTCAGAAGGTTTTCTTTACCACTAGCATCACTATAAAGATTATTAAAGCCTGTATAAAATATGCTATTAATCCCCTCTGGTGTAACATCAGTCTAACCTTCTTTGGTGGAACTTATTCCTGGGGAAGTCATATGATGCCTTCTAAACATAAGTCTGTGGGAAAGAAAACCTGCTCTGCAGAACACTCAAAAAAAGTTGTGCTTTCTCTTTAAGAAAAATACTAAGGGGTTTGTGAGACACTTTGCATCGTTCCACCAGAGCCTTTGACTTGAACCTAGTTGACATACATTAAGATCATAAATCCTTAGTTAATTTCTTTTCTGTAGCAATTTTATTATTTATTGACCCAGGAAGCGGGTATTTGGCTGCAGAACTGAGTTTCTTTTGTTCCAGTTTCAGAGATTCCAACCAGATCTCAACTGGCATGCTCACACTGGGTTTTACAGAAAATCAATGTTGAACACTCTTATTGAGAAAATCTATAAGCTGTCTCACTTTCAGTATTGCAGAATCCATTCTCCAAGGTCTCTTTTTATCTGGATGGGAAGATGGAGATATACTTACAGTTAATGCCAAGTGGTTACTATTGGAGGCTGGAATAATCGACACATCAATAACATAATGTACAATGGCTGAGAAGACTAAAAATGAATCAGTCCTGCTGCCTAAGGTCCTGGAGGCAGACTTGAAAGTACACACTGTGACCCAAGGATTCATTAATTGACATGTATCGCTAAATGGCTGTAAACCCCATTTATGATTTTCTGAGCTGTAATATGAATTTCAGCTCATGCATTTAATCTATCTCTAACCAGATCTAACACTGCATGTCTCCTCCAAAGAGTTTCAACTTTTCTAAATAGCTCTGTGAAAAAAGCGGGGTCATCATAATTATGTCCATAAACAGACCCTAAGTTGCAAACACCTTCTGTGGAGGAAAACAGACCCAGAACCGTTCTCCCATTTTTGTCCATGGTTTTATGCATAAACTTCCAGTAAAGAAAGACATTCACCCCCAAGAGACTCCCAATTTTGAGTTAGAGTTAAGATCATTTTAAAATTCACTTTCCCTCCAAAAGGTAGTCAACAGTGTAACATACTTTTTGGCTGTTATGCATTCTTGTGTTAAAATGGCACATTTCTGTTTTTTAAGCCAATTTTGTATGGTCCATAGGTTTGTACTAAGCTAATGGCCCTGGGGCCTTTACAAGCTGAGCCATAGGATTACCACTACATCATGCCACCCGACCTTAGTTCCCAGTGCCTCTATCGAGTAGAGCCACTGGAGTTATCCCCGGGGTGAATTTTTTATTTCCCATCCACTCATCAAGATTTCTCTTGGAGAGGGCCAGTGAGGTGCTCTGCTTGACATTTATGGGAAGTCTATTCCATAGCATGGACAATCTCTGGGTTATGAACCTGTCCCTCCAGTACATTCTGTTGATTGTGGTAATGAGGTTGAGGTCTCTAGAGCGTGTGGTGTGAATGGATTGGGATTTCTTTAGATGTAACATTTCTAACAGAGCTGGGTCAGACATGGCTTTGTATGTCAAGCAGAGATTGCCTCTAGGTGATATGAGACACAGAATAGTTGGAGTTTTTTTAGTCTGTCCATATAGGACAAGTGTTTAAGGCCTAGGATCCTATTTATGCGGTACTTTTGTGGCCTCTCCAGTTGTTGCAGGTGTTTAGTGAGGTGCATGCCAAATGGGGCTTTGTACCCGATGATTGGCCTAATGAAGGAAAAGTAGAGGGAGACAATGACCTCTTTGTTCCTGAATGCAAAACCCTTAGTAATGAGAAGTGCCACATAGAAGGACTTTCTGACCACAGTGGCAATGTGGTGGTCAAAAGAGAGGTTGCTATCAGCCTGTCTTCCCAGATCTCTTATAATGCCTTCTGTGGTCAGTGAACTACCTGCAACGTGGTAATTCTTGGGAACTGTTTTTTTTCCCCAAAGGGGATGATGACACATTTTTTGGCATTGAGCTTAAGGCCATGGTTCTGACACCAGTCATTGGTCTCAGTGAGGCTATTCTGTAGGATGTCAACATCACTCGGGGAGTTAATAATAGCTCCCAACTTGCAATCGTCTGAGAACTTTGTCAGCCAGAGTCATGTTGGCATGGACTTCAGAGAAGTAGATACCAAACAGGAGAGGACCCAGGACCGAACCCTGTGGGACTCCATTTGTGACTAGTCAGCAGTCTGACTTGGAGTCAGTTACTTTCACACTGCGGGTTCTATGTGTGAGCCAGTTTGCAACCCACCTAGTGATATAACAGTTGATGCCTAGCTTGGTGGAGCTAGGCCTAGCTAGCTTGGAGCTATGATTCCTGAGAGGGGAATGGTATCAAAGGCCTTGGCCACATCAAGGTAGGCTGTATGAACCACCTTGCCTGCATCCACAGCTCTGGTGACTGACTCAAAGAAGTTGACCATGATCTACCCTTCACAAAACCAAACTGTGTGGGATCCAGAGTTTGGAGATTCCCTTTATCCTTGTTTATTAGGTCCATAATGATGCATTCCATAGCTTTGCATATCAGGTTCGTCAGGCTAATGGGGCAATAGTTCCCAGGGTCTGTAGTTGATCCTCCTTTGTGGAGAGAGATGATTGGAGCAGTGTGACATTTGGTAGGGACAAAGCCTGAGGTGAGGCTGTGATTGAACTGGGAACACAAGTGAGGTGCCAGTTCACTCTGTAGTTCATGTAGAACACAGCCAGGGACATTGTCAGATCATGTAGAAGCTGTTTTCTTGGCCTTGGACAGTGCTGTGTTAACCTGTGCAGCAGTAATACTGGGTGCCTCATAATCTACTGGTTTTGTATTTGGTCCTTTGGGATGGTAAATTTGGCACTGAGTCTGTTGGCCAGCATATTGGCAATATCTGTTGGCACGGTATAGGAGGTACCATTGTGCAGTAGCTCAGAGCAAATCTGGGTATTGCTGTGGAGATTCTTTACATAACTATAGAAGGACTTGTGGTTGTCTGTACTGTCTGCTGCAATTCTGTTTTCATAGCTAGCTTTAGAGGATTTGATGAGGGTTTTACATTTCCATTGAGAGAATAATCCTCTAGCATTTAAGGATACTAATGATGTAATTTCCATAAGGATATGCAAATGCCATCAACAAATGAATACAAATACAAACTAAACAACTTCTAAAACTATAAACAACTGGTAACTGGAAAACAGTCCTGATAATGATGGTGATACAATGTTCCCACTACACTTTTGCAAATAAACCAAGAGTACAGGAAGTAACTAAGAGTATAGTTAGTGTCCACAAAAAACTGTGCAAAAAAACACTGAGCTAACACATATTAAAACAAGTAAATGGCTTAGCAACAGTGAAACATTTGCTGCCATTTGCTTGAAAAAGCTGGTGCTCAAACTCCAGGTAGCTCAATTTCCCATTTCTATGTGGCTCTCCCAACACCCACCCATATAAGACTATATAGCTCAACCAGAAACTAAACTCTAACCCTAAAACTCCTGCCCAGTTCCTAACCCAAGTCCTTGTTTCCTTACTCTAAACCACTACGTCTCCCTCCCTAACCCTAAAGAGACATCTAACTCTGTAAACCAAAAACATCAACCTACTCCCCAAGCCTAAACTTTCTGATCTCTCCCAAAGCCTAAAACTCACCTCCCACCCCAACACTTAAATTTACTTCTGCTCCTTAAAAATCCCCACCACATGCCCTAATCTTAAAATCCCCCTCCTGCTCTCTAAGCCCAATGTTTTCCTCACTTCCCTGTTGCTGCTTGCCAAATTCATATTTGTGTTTGAGTGTGAGCAGAAGCCTACACAAGCTAAAAGGTGTTCAAGTCTCTGGCTTCAAGACAGTGATTTGCTAAGCATCTGGCACTGAAAGTACCTGTAGTGTTCCCCATTCATAAGCATAGTCTGACAAAGAAATGAAAGCCTGGGCAAGATCTGTTATTTAGTCAAGACTATCTTATTTTGCAGATTTAGAAATTAATCAGCCTTGACTGTGTAGATATTTCAACAGTATGTGTAGGGCACTCTGAATTAACACAAAAAAAGTAATCTCTGTGGTAACCCCGAAGTCTCAAAACAACCCACTAAACAAGTGTAATGGGTCCAAAAACAAAACATTATAAGAAACTTCTCCGTGAGGAAGATTTTCAATCCATATATCTCTAGTTAATCACTGTATATTAATCAGATCAGACAAAAGTAGTAGAAGTAACGAACGTAAACTCATCTTAAGTCAACAACAAAAAATAAATAAATAAAAAATATATAATTATTTAATTTAACATCTGACTTTCATAGCCTCTCACTAGAAAATTATTCTCTAAGTTGTTCATGTTTCTCAAAAATGGTTCCATCTCTGTGGTAATTCTAGTTAATCTACAGCCTTGAAACTTCACTACATTATACTTGTTTTTTGTAGGATGTAGACTTTTACTGTGAGAGGCTATGAAAGTCAGATGTTAAAAAATATCCTGGAACCCATTATAGAACTGAAAAGGACTGAAGCACCTTCACTTGACCTCCCCAGTAGGAGAATGTTAAGAAATTCCACAGAGAATAACAAATGCAAAAACAGCTGCATTCTGACATACACTTTGGATTATCACAGTATCAAAAATGTTATTGAAGAAAACTGGGACATTGTCACAGGAAACCCTTTTCTGATTAACATCTTAGGTGAAGCCCCATCCTTTGTTTATAGGAAGGCCAGGAACATTAGAAGTTTTGTTGAATTTAAACCTAGACCATATGAGAGAAACACTAAAAGATGTGAAACTAATTGTAGATTTTGTATATTTATACAGCAAGGTCAAGCATAGGATTTCATGTCATCTGTCAGAAATCCTCTCTGGATGTAAAAATAATGCACTAGCCAAACACCTTTCTCTTCATAAAAGACACACAGGTTTTAAGTTCCAGATCCTGGATCGCATAGACATGGGTAATCTTGAAGGAGACATCCCGAATATTCTGGAGAAACATGAACTCATGTGGCAATTAAAGCTGAACTCTTTTAGGAATCTTTGACTAAACTCCTCCTCCTTCTTCTTTCGGCTGCTCCCGTCAGGGGTCGCCACAGCAGATCAACTGTTTTCATTTCTTCCTGTCCTCTGCATCTTGCCCTGTCGCACCAACCACCTGCATGTCCTCTCTCACCACATCCATAAACCTTATCTAAGGCCTTCCTCTTTTCCTGTTACCTGACAGCTTCATCCTTAGCATCTTTTTCCCAATATACTCTGCATCCCTCCTCAGCACATGTCCAAACCAACGTAATCTTGCCTCTCTGGCTTTGTCTCCAAACCTTTCAACCTGGGCTGACCCTCTAATATACTTATTCCTAATCCTGTCCATCCTCGTCACACCCAGTGCAAATCTTAACATCTTCAACTCTGCCACATCATCCTGGACTAAACTACTACTGTTCAATTAAAAGTGCACTGGAACTTAGAAAATTGCCACATTGTTTACATGACTAATTTTATTTTATTTTATTCTACCATTTGGTTTTAAATACCATTTTAAATCAGTTGTAATTTTAGTGTATATTTTGTTTCCATCATCATACATTTTTTCTTATTATTTTTTCTTTTTCTGGTTTTTATTTTTTCACTTTATTCAAAATGATGTGTAATAACAATACTAACTAATTATACAATTATATATATATTTTATAGATAGTTTTCAGGGTTCTTGTACACAGACCTGAAGAAGTCTAGAAGGATGAAAGCAATCTTTATCAATAGGTTATGAAAATAGAATGTGATTTTTACAATTGATTTTTTACATGCAAAGTGTTTATGTATTTATTTATATATATTTTTTGATTGCCAAATGGACTAAGGTTGATATATTTCCAGCCATGTAATGTATTGTCTTGGATAAAATCACAGACTTAATAATCTGGTTAAATAAGAGGTACAACATCATTATAAATTTTATTTAAAGTACATAAGGATTATATTATTATGACAGCTACTAAGTAGCACAGGACCAGCTCGAATGTCACACTAATGGGGGAAGGGATGTGAATTTAACATGTGTACCAATAACACTTTGTTTTACAGCACAATAAACCACTCCCATGCCTGATAAAAAGTATATATATATATATATTTAGAAAGCCTGTGAGGAAACTTACTCTATTTTTGTTTTACTTGGATCGCTTGTCTGTGTACATAATAAAGGATTTTTGACTGGAAACATACTGCCTGCCATGCTTGGATTACTTTCAAATACTTAGTAATTCTGTACAATTATATATTTTTTATTATTTTTTTTTTGTTGACTTAAGACAAGTTTAAGTTTGCTACTTCTACTACTTTTGTCTGATCTGATTAATATATAGTGATTAACTAGAGATATATGGACTGACAATCTTCCACACAGATAAGTTTATTACACTGTTTTGCACTCTGAATTAACAATACATAATACACAGCTACATTTTAAAACATGCATCCTGCGATATTTAATTGCATCACCACCTATCTAATGGGTACCTCATAGCAGAGCACTATTTTATTAGAGTTCAAAGTGTACTCCAAGGAAATACTAAAGAGATTGTGGCTCTTTGTGAAGTACTGAAGTCAGGGGAGATGTGAGCGTTAACAACACATTATGCACAAAAAGCTGAATTTTCTATTGACTTTGCCGAATTGTCATCACACACACACACGCACACACGCACAGACGCACACACGCACACACACACACACACACACACACACACACACACACACACACACACACACACACACGCACACACACACACACACACACACACACACACACACACACACACACACACACACACACACACACACACACACACCACTTGGGCATTCAAATCCATAGAACAGGTATAGGATCAGTAAGCCCCAAAGCTAGCCTACAGTATGCCACCAAATCCCCCAACACTCTTTAGTAGATTCCTGCAACCATGCAAGAACTCAAAGCGCCCAGTACTGCCACAAAAAAGAAAGAAGAAAATCCTGTGAAACAAACTGAAAAACAAACCTTATATCCAGAAACTCCTGGTTATATTAGTAGGTCAGCCACTGGAGGCACTAGGCATTGAGGGGTAGAATGAAGACACATGGCCTGTTCACCTCTCCTGGGGAGGGAGGTGGGGTTGAGTACACTTGGGGGCACACTGAACAATGCTTAACTCTGGTGGACTCTGTGAAGCTCATCATTCATTCTTTGGGAATGAGGCAGCGATGCATGGAGTGAACACTCCTTGTGGAAGTGATGGCATATCTCCCCAGTCATCCCATTGCACACCCCCACCCCCGTACCTTGCCATCTGTATGCAATAGGGATGGTGAATTACATAGAAGAAAAAAAACCTCAAGCCACCATTGATGCCTGTCTGAATGATAATCCCATATAGATGATCCTAGTTGATGAGATGAACAAATGATGCAAAAGGCCACGGAGAGGGCTGATGACTGACAGAAGGTGGAGGCAATGAGTGCAAAATAAAAATAAAGCAAAGTAAAACCATCTCTGTATGCCCAGTGGTTGAACATCTGTATCATACAAGCATCTTTGGTTCAGCCCTTGAAATAAATTTTCTTAACAAAACAATACTTACCTGAATGTGCCAGTGTAATAATAATATTTACATTAAGTTCAGACTGCAGACCAGATCAAGAAGAGTTTATTTTAGTTAAAAACAGAAGTTGTTTTTAAAAAGTGGATAATTAGTAGGTCATATAAAATATCGCATGATAACTATAAGAATCAATCAGAGGAGGTTAGAAAAGATTGGGAAGACAGAGAATAGAAAAACAATTTACAAAGGAACAATCACAGGACATTTGAAGTGGCTATCTAATATGCAACAAACTTAAGAAGGTTTAGGAGTTTTGTTTGGATGTGTTTGCATAGGTATTGGTATCTCTCTATACCCCAAGCAGACTTCAGAGCTCTTTTCTTCAGGTAGATAGCAAATGCTAAATGTGTGATTGAAAACAGAGAACTAGTTGCAAACGTTTTTGGGGAATGTAGTGATTTGCCAGATTTTTAAAATTTCATACAGTGTGCTTTGTCAAAAATGTTGGGAGAGCAAATAAAACTAAAGAAATTATTCTTTTGAGTTGAGATGTATTATATGAACTGTCCAGCTGAAGTAAGGCCTTACTAAGTTTAATGCTATTGTGTGCCAAAAAGAAAAAAACAAACACTAGAAAATGGAAATTTAAACCTAAACTGACTGTAACTGAATACCCTGAATGAGATAAAAGAAGGTGGGATCTTTAGAAAAGAGAAGGAGCAAATTACACAGAAACAAACTGAATTTGGCGAAATACTAAATGTAGAATAATATTCATAAGGAGAAGGAAGAGTGCAATTTAAGGAAATGTTGGAATTGACTGATTTATGTAATGCTGGAGTGAATGAAAAATGTTACAAAGAAAACATATGTAGAGTACATGAATATAAAGGAAATTATGACTTAATTTTCTTTTCTGTTACTTTATATGTATCGCTGTCTCTTTAAAAATGTCATGTTCCATAAAGATGTTTAAAAAAACAAGTTCATCATAAACAGTCTGTAATGTACATTGTTAAGAGTGGTAGGGTAATTGAAATTTGAAATTATATGACTCATATTTGACATGAATCAGCAGTGATTACCTTCAAGAGAGTAATGGTGACCTTATTTTTATAACTTTATTAATTACCCACGCAAACAGAAAATGAAGTGATTTGCTAGAAGTGTTAAAATCTTTGAACAACCAACCGAGTCCTGGTGTCTTTTATTACTATACGATGGAAAACAAGAGCAGTGAATGATCTGTCCAGTGATATCTGTGCTATAAGTTATGCACTTCTTCTTCTTGTTATGCACTAAACTCCTTAAAATCAGGGTTTACAGTCAGACCAACTTCAAACTGTATACATCTTGCAATTTTTTATTCCATTGTCAGCCATTGTGGCTACATGTGACCTGGGAATTGAGTTAATAGTGGAGTGTGCACACGTTTTAGTCCAATCTTCCAAGAACAGATCAGACACAAAGATGTAGCTGAGAAATATCACAATGCACAAACTTGTGAGATCTATATGCAAAGTTACCTGCCATGATCTGACACTAGTGTAAATGGGTAAGAAAGTGTACTGTAACAGACAGGTATACACTAGCAAATAAAGTAATTCATAGACCATCATGTGATCTGCCTTAATTTGCATACATGTTGCCCTCGAGGTACAAAACTACAATGTCATAGAGATATGTAATCATTTTGCATATTGAATCATGCAGATTTGGGAAGATATTTTGCACATCTTGGCAGAAGAATTAGGCAAAACACACAACTTTTTTGAATTATGAACAGTTTGAAGAGGTACACAGAATGGTAAGGAAAGATGTTTGTGTCTTCCTTTCTAAGGATGTAAACAATTCAAATATGAATTATTATTAGATAAGGCTAGCAATACTGTATACATACCTGCTTATGTATATTAATTCTAGAATGTGCTAGCAATGAAGTTTCTCACAATATCAGAACAACCTGCTCTGTGAGTGCCTGTTACTACTTATGGTGGAGGTATGGTATGGGCAATTTATATGGTGTCTGCAGTCTTGGATATGGAATTTATATGCATGTTTAACCTCCACGCCAACCCACTGTACAAGGGCAGATTTGTTCCCATCTGGGATAACTGTTTTACCCTATCCATACATACATACAGGTGAAAATAAAATGGTTGAGCTCATAGGAGGTGCACATATAACCATGTGTGGCAAGTACACCTTCTGTATGTATTTCAATATCTATTCTACATCTACAATATAACTTACCACAATAGCTGTTTCTTCCAGATAATGTTTGGTATTACTAGATTACCCTCAGCCTGTACCTGTCATCAATCTGGCAGAAGCTGTACATTTTAAGTATTGCAGAAAATGATGTCCTGCCAAATATACTCTGGTCACATGGGTGGTTTCTGCTGAGGAGAGGGGTGCTGGTTGGCCTTCATGGAATTAGGTGTGGCAGACAGTGGTCCAGAACATAAATCCTATGGGGTTGGATGCAGACACAGATTACAGCAACATTGCAAGCATGTTACCTGCATGTAATATCATAACAAGGCAAAGGTATTTGGTATAGTACTTCAACGTTTGGCCAGTGAGCTAGAAGTGTTTTTTAGTGTCCCTGCAATGGAAAAACCTCATTTTGATTATGGGATTATCCCTGTATAAGTGAGAACTGGCAACAGAATAGACTCAACCCCATATATCTTGGTAGATGATGCACTAGGTTCGTAACACATGCAGTAGATTTCTGTACAGTAGCACTGCACATATACAATGTAGGACGGCCACAGCATATTCTGCTTTATTTCTTTACAGGAAAATCAGATATCCAGCCATGTCAGCTTGGCAGTATTAGTAGGCTGATATTGTACAGCATGTCTTGCATTGATTCCGAAGAGACGCAGATGTCGCATAAGTAGTCATGCTCAATTTAATGTCTTTTTACTTGTACAGGCTTGAATAGGGTACTGGGCTGATTTTGACACCATAGCAAGGGCAGACAGTGATGTTAAGCTACAGCTGCCAGAATCACATTCAAATGATACATTGGCACTGTCTGACTCCCTCCTGGATGGACATCTACCAAGGATACAGATGATTGTGCGGATGTACAGTCTAAGTGTTCACAATCCCCAGTTTGAGAGGGGGCTCTGTAGGTTTGAGTAACACATATGCTTCCCTTGCAGCTTCGTTGGCAGATAGGTATACTGCATCTGATGTGAGCATGCCCACCTGTGTGCAGCCTCACAGGCATGCACAGTGCAAACACATGTCACAGGTGCTCCCTGCTATGTGAATAAGACTCAGAACCAATCAGCATACATGCGATAGTATCACACAGGCTCAGCCATGTGCAACCTTTTCTAACATGGAGCTGACTGTTTTGAATTAGGTATTTAAATGTGACTAAGATTGTTTTTATTTCATCTGAAGAAGGGCAGAGCCCAAAAGCGCTTATCTGTGTTAAAAACTGCTTGTTGAATTTTGCCTTGTTATATTAAATTAGTGTTTTATCAAAGGATTGTGGTGGTCTACATTGGTTTGTTCGCTAATGGAGCTGATTGTTGTGTGACATTCTAGAGGATGTCACCAGCTCTACCAGCTGCTCCATGAGGACATGTATTCCAAGAAAACTGTACTGATTGGTATTATAGGGTCTGCAGTAGCATACAGTCTCAACTTCTCATGCAGAGGACTGCCAGTGTTACCATCACCACCAACACAGGCAGTATTGTCTGTAGTCTTTGTAAGATTCTTATTCTAGGTGGCCATGTAGCTAGGGCCATTGCAAGCTGCACGTCTCACCTCTGCCTGGAAATCTATAAGACTCTGCCATACCTCATTATGGGTGGTGATAACACCCAGCCTCCACTGACAGTATGCTTCACTAGCAGTTACCTTTTAGATTATGGTATTGCAGTCGCACACCATCCCTTCTCAGAGGGACCCCAAGTCATAGTGTAACAAGCCATCAGAGTAGCCCCTGGTCTTCTAGTTTCACCTTCACCCCATAACAAGAGAAAATTGACCCATTACAGAGTACCCATCACCTCAAGACCCCTGTGGCATGCTCAACATCACCTTTGTCTGTGTGCTGACAGTCATATGTCATTGTGTCCCTAGCTACCTGTGCACATGAGGATAATGATGGTGACTATGAGCCCTGCCATCTTCCCTCCTGTGTGGTCTATGTGAGAATGTCTGATACACAGTATAACATGACCATGTACTGACCAACATAGTTTGACATTAACACTACATGCTTCATGTTTTTTTTTTTTTTTTAATATAACACGTCGTTGTCATCAGGGCCCATAGTACTGGTCTGAACATCATGTAGCTAAGGCAATTGAAAGGTACACATGCCTCAACTCTGCCATGTATTGTTCCCATTGCTGTCTGGTGGGGTTGTGCTATTGTCGCTTTCTGCTTTTCTACCTCATGATGGTGTTAATATACATTTTCTGCTTGCTGCGTTTTCATGGCCTGACTTTACCAGTGTCCAAGGTTTACCCAGCTCACCAGCATATTATACAGAATGCACCATGCTATAAATACCCTGCAAACCACGATGGGGTCACACTCTCATACATATTTAGGTAGCAGAATTGGGCTTTGAGAAGATTGTGCACATGCTCTGTAGCATTGTGGATTGTTGCATGTGTAGTACTATAAAGGAGTTCAGCCATGATCTGTTGGTTCTGTATGAGTGCCATAACCCAGAGCTTAAGGGAGGTATCCAACTTCACCTGCAAGGCATACCATAGCAGAATGTGTGTCGGGGGGTTAATGTATTTGAATGCAGAGTACAAATGTAAACATTTATATTAACATTCTCCACATTACTGTGACAGAAGTGCCGATATAGATCAGATGTGTGCCATGTATATAAATCAGATGAACTGCTTCAATGCTTTGCAGTCACATAGGTTATGATCCCATGTGTGGCACTACCCAGCAGTTTGCAGAATGGCAGTCCTTCCTTTTAACAAACCTCAGAGACGGTGGGCCATGTGAAGCCCTTATTGTTACATATGTGTGATCTTTGGCACCCAATACCTCAGGGAGGAAGGCAGTGTCAAAAAAAGCATGCATGGCATTAGCTATTTCTTGTGGTGTGCTAAAAACATATATGGTCCTGCATATATAGGACTATTATGCTGAGAAACTTGCCCAGTATTTACAAATGGAGGCCTCTGAAATACTAAGATGTGCCCTGTTTTTCTGTAACAGGTTCCTGTATCTTGAATAGAAAGAGCTTTATATACCTTGGTCTTCACAGATATGAGAAGGCCATGTATTTCCATAGATTGTATGTGTGGCAGACACATGTCAACCAAGGCCTGTGCAATGTCTCTATCTACCCTGATCAGTGAAATTGTAGTGCATCATCTGCAAATAGTACCCTTTCATGTGACACCAGATACCATCTCGCACATGCTGGTGGGAAGAGGCAATGCTAATCAGTAATGTATGCTGTTGCTGCTGCATGACAGACGTCTGCAGTTCCAATATTTTTGGCTTGCTTTACCGTTTTGTAGTCAGGCACATAGTACTACACAATGTCCTCCTTGTAATAGCTGTGAATCCCAGCTATGTTCACCTCACATAGATATGTATATCTTTGTTACCTTAATTCCCTACTCAGTTTCTTTTGCATGTATTTTTGTAGGCATTTGCATATATATTTTGCAGCACATTTGCAATTCCTGCACTATAGTGCAGCACGACACTTGCACATACTTCATTTCTGTGTATCTAAGAGAAGGATACTATATAACTCTTCTGTAAATTCTGCCCATCGTGTACAAGATCTTAAAGAGACAAAGGGAAATACACCATTGCACCACTGCAGTCATAATATAAAATCTCTGTTACGAAAGGACTCAGCAATCACTTCGGTTACTCAGGCAGAGTTTAGCTGTATATAAGAGTGAGAAGGTTAGTTCCTGTGGAAATGTGAGCTGTTAAAACCTTCAGTAAATAAGCTGAAGTAATTAATATATTTATAAAGGTGACAGAAAAACAACTCAGTAAAAATATTGCTGTCTGTAAGTTGCTAGCCAGCAACTCCACTGTTAAGAAAGCGTCTTTTTGCTGATGCTGAAATCCTTTCTCTCTTTCCCCTGGATGAAGCATAATAAAAATATGTTGGATTCTATACAGTGCAAAATGTATAACTGAATGTTCCCCTTTACCATACATATATCCATTACCCTTATAAGATTAATGACATATGTTGATTCACCCCCCTGTTGTATGAGATCACATTTAGAAGAACTAAACGCTTCATAATCTGCTTGGGGGGAAGGCTAGCACAACATGCAAATAATTTGCCCTTTAGCAATGTCTTTGGTATTCACGTGTGTGTTCACCAAGTCAAATGATGCCGAATATAATAAACCAGCACATTTCATAAGTATAATGTGACCTGGTGCTAGGCGGAGTTCTAACTGCTGTGAGGCAAAAGCATAAAGCTGTGGTGGCATTTGTATTTCATCTGGTTCTGCGGATGCTGTACTTTTTTTTACATTTGGAAGATTTAGTAGCACCTGCATCAGCACTGACATCCTGTGTTGTGGTTATAACATCCATTGTAACGTCATCAATCACATACCTATCCTTTGATAGAAAAAGTCTGTGTCTTCTCTGAAAAGTTAGAAATCAACCACTCCACACACACACTTCTCAAAATGCATACATTTCGCTAGACATAAAATGATGGCTTTAATTTCAGTAGTCCTGCAAAGTATCTCACACAGCACTCTCTCCTTTTGAGTACCTACCGCAGCAGACGGTCATGATCAAAGTGAATAATTATTGATCCAGTTTAATTTTCACCACAGACAAGACTTTTCGGAAGATGGACTCCGTTATATAACAGCTCATACTATACAGCAGTATAGAATGCCCTAAAATGTTGTGATATAATAATAGGTAGTGATTTGAACAACCAATGCCATTAGGTATTTTACAGTAAGCACGTTGTTAACTAGATTTTCAGTATAATTCAAATAGACATCCCATTCCTTTTAGTGCATAATAAATTGAGATTTTTCAAGTCATAAAGTTTATATTTAATATTTTCTAATCATCTTTTAAATTTCTTAATTTTGTGGAAGCATGGCAGCTCCATGGCAATGAGTTTGCCATGCAACTCCAGGGTTCAAACGTTACCTCTGGTCACGGAGTGCAAGGAGTTTGATATTATTCCTATAACTGTATGGGTTTCTCCTAGTTATTTAGTTTACTCTAACTTCTGAAAATCATGCTTGTTGAATGGCTATATTAAATTGTATATGTATACATATATAGTGTATTATAGTTGAAACTCAGGTTGTGATTGAAAAAAGATCACAAACCAGCCTGTTTAACTGGTTTACAAATTCTACAACCAGTAAGATTATGTGCATTATACCATCTTAATCTCATAAACCTTTAATTTTTGTTAAAGCTGCAGAACAGTAATTTCCAGTTTTGCTCATATGGCCTCTACAGCCTCCTGATCAGCTCTGTATTCATTGTAAAAACAATAATTAAAGATGATAGTAACCGAATGCTGAAGTCTGAGAGAATACAAGGGCATAACATCAACACTGTTTGGGCTTTTTGCACAATGACCTTAGCAATAAAATTAATGAAAAAAAGTCAAGGTATGTGTTCACCTTCTCCACTTCTGTTTTAAATTCTTTTCAGCAGAGAAGAGATCTGAAATGGCATCTTATAACATTTTTAGCTGCCAGTGACCCAGGTTTGCATGAATTATCTGAAAACTAGGTCTGATAAATGTCAAACTTGTAAGTATTTGGACATAAAAATACATTATGAAGATATATATTTATATAACAGGTAATCAGGCTTAGGTAAGTATTTTAATGTGGGAGTCTTTTAGAGATTAAAGCTTTTGAGTTTTTAAAGTATAGATGCTTTAAAATTCTTCTTCTAAAAGTCTTTAGGCTTTATGAGTCAACCATAAACTTCTGATTAGAAGATGGTGCATGGTATATTAGGGCAGTCACACAGGTATAATGGACCAGTAACATAACTAACACTATACTGTGTTCTGAAGAGTCTGTACGGATGATGGAGGTAAGGATAACAATGAAGACAGATAAGTGTCAGCCACCAAAGGGCACAGAGAGGGATTAAGGTGGTGAAGTACAAAGACAAGTCTGAAAAGCAGTGTGGCATGATCGGAACAACAATGTGCAGATAATGAAGAGGATTAGTAAATAGCAACTGATGAAATGCATATATAGCCATCAGACAGCCATCGTCTGGTTATTAGATCAAAGCAGAGAAATATAAAGGGCTGCAATTTAAAGCTGTTAAATAAAATCAATTATATCATTATAAGATGAAACATTATATCTGAATTGTAGCATAGCAATGACCTCCGATGACTCCAGTAAAGGTTTAAATGAATTAGAGTTCAAAACACTGGACAGCAAAATCAGTGATGCTGTCAGGAAGCTTCCTATCAGAATGGCACCAAGCATTGGTAACCTTTGTGCTGAGCTGATTAAGGTCAGTGGAGGTGGTGTAGTAAATTCCTTGCCAATCCATGCAGTATGGTCTTCAGTAGTAGCTGGAAACTTCAAACCAAGGTGGGGAGCTGCAGGAAGCAAACAAATCGGACAGGGCTAACTGCATTGTGGCAAGGCTGATGCTGATTCAGCCATCCTGAGGAGAGGGACGTAGACCACCCGATCACACTATGATAGCAGCATTAAGAGCCTGGCACTGCAGGTGTTATAGAGCTTGTTCAGGAGATTGCTCGTGCACTGAAGCATGCATGGACCTCCTAAAAAACAGAGACAGTGAAGCTGACAAGGCTGCCAGGGGAAGTAATAGCACACTCACCAGTAGCAAAATGAGACTACAACAGTGTCATTGATCTCCTTACTGGCCCCTGTCATGATCAGGTTGAGTCCCGGGGAAGGTTACAGCAGATCTGGTAGGCAAGGTGACCAAGGAAAAGAGCTGGTGGCAGCTGATCATCAGCTGCATGCAGGGGAAAAGCAGTCAGGCATAAAAACAATATAAAAAAAATTATAAATAAAATTAATAAAGAATATAAAGGAAACAGAAATGGATTTTATGTTAACCCAAACAACCCCAAAGAGCAGAACTAATGTACTAAAAGCAAGATGATTCAGTGATTTCTTCCCTAATTCTTCTGCAGCATACTTATAGTAATATGCCTGATATAATCCTATTAATATGCAACGTATCTGTAAGTTAATGGTAAAAGACCTCTTGTTAGCTGTGTGATATATATCGTTTCTTTATGTAATGGAAGAACATTTCATGGCTAAGAATGACATACAATATGGCAGGATATCCATTTACTGCATAATTACCAGATGAGATGCCGAGGAGTTGTGTTATTTGAAGCATTAGGACAAGTATACAGGTTTCTTCTGTCACATAGTGCGCCATGTGTTATATTATGAAAACTGCATTAAACAGGACAAATGCTAAAGTGTGCAGGTGAAACACTTGCTAGGCTATCACTAAGAAAATGTTATTGATAAGTTAGTTCTGACACCAGATAACTAAAACACCAATATAACAAGCTAATAAGTCAGATGTGTTGCTAGAAGCATCTGTTCAATTTCCTTGTTTGTACTCATGCTGAGAATTTTGAAATGGTCAGACTCCAGTAAGTGCAAGACATTTCTATAAGTCACGCTCCAATTCATTACCCTCACATGGCTGAAAATTAGTCCGCTGCTTTTTACTCACTTCACTTATATTTGTTTCTTAGCATACAATTGCAAGCAATCTGTAACAGCATTTTATTACATAACAGAAAATTGTTAGCATCTCAGTCACTTTTAATAATGTTTTTCAAACACAAGAATATAGTATGTAGGAATTGCCTTTTATAAAGGTACCAAATGACATAATCACATCACACTGTTAGTTGAGTAATAACAGCAATTATCTGTAGGAATCTGTCATACCAAAAGGTCAGATAATCATTAAAATCAAAGTGCATAGGTCAAAGCAAATGTATCCTCAACAAGAGACTCAAAGTCAGCCTATGGGTAGTTTTATTTAATGGAGCTCAATAAAAAAAAACACATTCACAACAGAATTGAGATATACAGATCAATTAACTACAAAAATATACAATAATTATTATCAAATAAAATTTGATCAGCCATCAGGTTGCTATACAAAAATGCTGAATTGTTTAAGTAAAGATAATGTGATTAATGAGGTCTGCTTTTTTACTAGCTAATGCTATATCATAGGGTACGGACGTCTTTCTTAAGTATGTTTATAACCCTAATGATCATTCTTGCATTGCTGCCCTATGTTTTCTGAATTATTTTATTTTTCTGTTTCTTCATAAATTTTATAGGACTGAGTAAGGAATAAGTGTGCTTTCACTTCAGAACTGCTGACATGTTTTATGCTCAACTTCTTTTCTTTCTGTCTCTATTTTCCTTCTTGAGCACCCTTTGGGGTTTCTAAGCCATATTACAGACAATTATGCACAATCCTTTGGAATGGAAACTGCATGCAGTGAGATTGTAACTATACTCTCTTACAGTAGGATAATTGTGTTCATATCACTTGTGAAGGACTAACATCAGCAGATTGTTCTAGAGTCCTGCAGGATAGAATGTACCACTTCCACCAGAGCAATTGCTGCAACCACTGAAACCAGTCAACTACCATCCTTTATGTCGGTAAATATGTTTTTAACGGTTTACATGGATTTGGTCGTGCTGCCAGTAGTCGAACAGGGTGATGTCCGAATTTAAATGTCAAAAGTTTAAATGTCGAACGGTAAGAATGTCATAAAAGATTAGACATTTCCGACAGCTCTACCTCCTCAACAAGCGCTACCATGGGTCAAAAAGGGAGGATGTTTGGCGTTTCGACATAATTGTGTTCGCAATTATGCCGTACTGGCATTCTGCAGTTCGACATGGTGCGTTCGACAATCAGCCATACGACCAAATCCATGTATACCGTTTTAACAGATGATCACCAAGATCCCATTATAGAGGTACACTGATTATTCCCTTCCGTGTGAAACATGGCCAGTGCCATTCCCATCCTCAGAATTAAATACTTACAACTCTATCATTAGTTATCATTATGTCCACTAAAACCATTTTAGTAGGGGACACAAAAACACGTATTTCCTGCAACAAACTGGACATATATAGCTATTTTTAAAACATATCTGCAGCAGGCAAAAATATGTTTTGAATGAATAGCCAATCTGATGAAGTGACAACAAATCATCAGACTGACACCTGAGGTTGTGCCCATCTAGAGACAACAAAATCAACAACAAGGAATTCTAGACTGTATGTGTGTCTGTCAGGGACCCGTCAGGTATATTTGGAGACTTGCAAATAGAAAATTCAAACAGAGAGCTCACTACACTTGTAAGTTATTAATCATAAAGAGGAAGAAAATATAGTGGATAAACACGCTCTACAACTTTCCTAGTCCAATAGTTGTAAATGTATAGTCGTGTATGACGCATAAGAACAGAGGTAACAATAATAATAATGTATTATGATATAAGCGATATAAATGTCATATTAAATTCATACAGCCATACTGGCTATATAATTCACAGGAACTGAACACATGAATATCTTTAGGCAAAAATACAGTACTATGAGAATAAAAGTTGTTCACATGTAAATCTCTCTGAAATGAGTAGTGTTTCATATACATTCATATTGTGTTTTCCATTGTTTTGTAAAAAGAGACATAAATATAACATTTTTCACATTTATTCACATTAGTATGAATAATTGTTAGATAATATGACAACAGGATATTAAATGGATTTGTTTGTCTTTTTTTATGTATGCTGTTTGCCCACATGCCTTCCAACCATCGAGCTACCCCTTAATTAGATATGCCCCATTCATTGCCTAATACCAGTCAAGCTACTCCCTTAATTAGATATGTCCCATTCATTGCCTGACACCAGTCAAGCTACTCCTTAATTGGATATGCCTCATTCATTCCCTAACAGCAGTCAAGCTACTCCCTTAATTAGATATGCCCCATTCATTGCCTAATACCAGGAATTCCACCCAGTCATACCTCTCAGCCCAATAAATCTTTACAATGCCATAAATAATGTGAGGACAAAGGCCCAAAAATAGGAGCAATTTTTAAATACTGTACTTACAAACTTAGAAAATTGATAGAATAACAGGTTTTGCGTCAGTATGAATTTTCTGAAGGGTATACGGTCTTAAACTCAAATGTTTCCCATTATTGTATGATGTAAATCCTGAATTATTTGCAAGAAAACTAACAATGTCATGAGGAACAGACCAAAATATGAGACAAACAAACATTCTGTGACAATCTGGACAGTTGTGAGTTATGCACCTCATGCTGGGGTGAAAGCTGATTAGAGAGTACTGGCATTCAGGCATCCATAAAGTTACAAGGTCCTCTGACATTTTTTTAAATACACTGACTCCACTATTGGGTGGGAAGACATGACCAGTATCACCTCAGAGGCCCACAATGCCTTGCTTGTGTTAGGGCATTTTTTTAAATAATGAATACAGTCAATGGCATATAATGGATCCCAAAGGATGATGGCACCAATATCAACAGTTAACATAAACCCAACGGTCTTTCTTAGGAATTATAGTTGCTCTCTCCCAAGACAAAACACAGCACGATAAAAAATGCAGCAGCAGTCAGCAGACCAATAAGTACTTTTAATGACAGAGTAGCGCTTTCACCAACATGCTTTATCAACTCACAACTCAAAGCGCTACTCTGTCATTAAAAGTACTTATTGGTCTGCTGACTGCTGCTGCATTTTTTATCGTGCTGTGTTTTGTCTTGGGAGAGAGCAACTATAATTCCTAAGAAAGACCGTTGGGTTTATGTTAACTGTTGATATTGGTGCCATCATCCTTTGGGATCCATTATATGCCATTGATTGTATTCATCTATTCTATTTTTTATACTACTGGCAGTGGTATCCTGTTTCGTTTGGTGATCGTTCTTCTGTTGTCTCTCTATTTTTTTAAATAACCCTAACCCCACTATTGGGTGGAAAGACATGATCAGCATCACCTCAGAGGCCAACAGTGCCTTGCTTGTGTGAGGGCATTTTTTTAAAAATAACTCTAACCCTATTATTGGGTGGGCAGACATGAACAGCATCACCATAGAGACCTGTGCAGGAAGGTTAACTCCAAATGATGGCTTGGTCAGGCTAATTCATCTGCATCACCATCCCTCTCCTAAAGGATTGTGGCAGTCTCTAGCCAGGTACGCTGTTACCCTCCCATCCATGATGGACATGCCCACCATGCCACCTGTATTGGGCAGTGAAGTTGCTAGACAAACACAAGTTACCTGGGCTGTAGTCAGTCTTTTATACATTTAGTCCACCAGAGCTAGCTGAGGGCACATCAATTCTTTAGCATGCAGTTGTCTGCAAAATTAGTGCTATTTTATATACATGAATCTGGTATTTTCCCATGTTTTGAAGTTGCTGTTTATCCACAGACTATGTATTTACAACTGCTGATTTGTAATCCTTGGTTTTGTAAAAGGTCTTTAGCTGGAGTACCTTCTCTTTAGATGTTGCATTTCTGGATGTGTACATGCAGAATTTCACTGAGTGCTCGGATTTCATTCCACATCGCTAAGATATGCAGTTAGGTAAACTGATAGTTCTCTATGCTACCTGGACATTGTGTGTGTGTGTGTGTGTGTGTGTGTGTGTGTGTGTGTGTGTGTGTGTGTGTGTGTGTGTGTGTGTGTGTGTGTGTGTGTGTGTCCACCACTGTCAGAGATAGGTTACAGCCCCCCTGAAACTACTAGCTACCTCAGACAATGAAGTCTCTGAGCTATTAATGAGCTGTTCCCTGTAATAAAGGGTACAGGGTTTGATCCCTGTCACATTTGTTTGCCTGAAAAAGTCACTTGTAAGGCTACACAGTAGATATATCTGTATATTAGATACACATAATAAAATAAAAAAATAACTTTTGTTGCATTGTGAGTTAACATTTACTGCGCATACACAATTTTAATACTACATTTTCAAGGCAAGAAAATAAAGAATATAAACAGCTTTTGTCTATAAAAGTTAACAGACCATGATGGCAGACAGCCAGACCCAGTGAAATGTTTAAAGCAACTGAACATTTGCATAACAACATATTCAATTAAAACTTGTATGGTTCATCTAACTTAATGCCTTTCCAATACATTTGTATTTTTTTAAATAATTTGTTCCTGCATTAAAAGCACTGAGTGTACACTGCATTAAATATATGAAACACACCACAAATAACCAAAGAATGAAAATGTACATGTTGCTAGTTATCGGAATCTGGGCAGAAAAATCAGCCTTAATGAGATATTTACATCAACCACATTTGTTGCATCAATAAGTTCTGCACCTTTTTGTATTACTAACCATGTGGCAAAATATCATATTGGCAATAGATTTGTTTCACTTATATGTTTTTTTCTGTTTTAATGGTATATTATTTCATAGTTTGTGAATATTATCTATTAAATGCCAGTATTTCTTTGAAATCTTCTTGATATCGAAAACATTGTAATAATAGGTGCAGACACATTCTGTGTGTCATGTTTCTCAATGTATCTATACCCTTCAAAATCTTTCTGGGGAGACCCTCATTATACCATCTTTAATGAACATAGCTAAATGTATGTTTGTATGTATGTATTTATCTGTTTTTATTTTTTTAATTAAATTTGTTAACTGGGATGGAGGGCTGATCTGCAAGGACCAATTTTAGGCCTGTCCAGGATTACAAAGACAAGCAAAATGTCTTAAAACAAACATAGAATGTCACATAGTATCACAAGGCAGAGGTTTAGCAATGCATATTTTTTGTGTGAGCTGATGTTTGTATGAAATACTTGTTTTTTTTATTTTGTGTTTCTCCATTATTGCCTGTCAGTCTTCAACCACCCTTTTCTGGAGCCACCATACAGACAACTATTAAGGGGTTTGTAATTAGGTCCCTTGCCACCCTCATTGTCACTAATGGTTTGTGCAACCAGATTTCCATGGGAGAATTCTATACCCTCCCCTGGCAAACATTCCCACTGAGAGCTACTGTCACTGGCTTGGAATTCCAACCCATGTCCACCCTGTCCTCCAGCCATTGTTATGGAAACCTGTGAATGAATGGGAGCAGTTTGTAAGACTGGGACCTCTGCCCCCCCCCCCCAAGAATGGAAAACCAGTTAAGTTCTTCACCTCTGGCCTCCAATGCCCAGTTGTTCCAGCCCCAAAGTACTAGCTAAGCTCAGGTTGTAGTCAGGGCTTCATCACTTTATGTGACAAAGCCATACTATATCCATCTTCACTGGCATTTCTAATACATCTCTGAAACTATCCATGTAGAATGTTATTTTTCATGTGTTTTGGATAGGAACAAGTAAACAGAAGTGGCAAAATAAAAAAAGGATTGAAAAACAAGTACTCAACAAATGAATAGTTCATATGTAAACGTACCAATTACACAAATGATATTTTCTAAAAGGCAAGCCTTCCCTGTACCCCCATGCCCCCTTATTTTAAAATTATTCCTCTGAGGTCACCAGAATTAATAAAACACATAAATAAAAAAACTGCCTTGCTCTTTCTCTGTGAAGCTATGGTTTTAAAACAGATACACATCAACACAGAGTTTGAAGGAAGCAAATTGCTGCTGTACAGAGGAAGCCTACAAAAATGAGAAGCCACTCATTTAAACACTGTAACTTCAACAAATGAGGACTTCATTCAATGTTGAGCAACTTGGAAGGGCATCCCCAATAGTCACCTGTACTCAGAATATACATCTTCATAAATTCTACCTGCCCCATTACACAAACTTCCTGATTATCTCTTCTAACCTGTTAAATCCCAGGTGAAAATCTTTGATCTCGATTTAACAAAAAGATTAGGTTGAAGTTTTATGGGTTTTTCTTCCCTTGCTCACCTTTTAGTACTGAAAAAAATCATTTTGTTTGGTTTGGGTAAAATCCTTACATTAATTGCTGAGACATTTCACTTGTTGGCCCCCCACCACCCTGTTACTCATCATGTAGATGCCCTGAAGTAGCCCAGTATCTCCTAGGCCAGTTGTAAGGCCTTTCTTATGGAAGGCAATCATGATGGCAGTGATCCACTCATAACTGATAAAAGCAATATGTAAACTACAGCTTAGGTTAAGAAGGAGAAGACACAGCATGGATTGCATAGGGGAAGTTAGAAGGGTGGCCAAACAAAAGAGAGGTGGGGTTTACAAGCAGCTAGAGGGGTTAAAGGGACAGGCTGTTGAAAGCAAAAGTTAGGGAGGACAATTTGAGAAAGACCCAGCAGACATAAGACAGTCATATAAATATGAAAAAATATGAATTCCTTTGAGTCTACGATGATCCATCACAGGAACTAAACACTTTATGAATACCCTTGGCACTGTGGATAGACTGGGCCTCCACTGATAATGGGTTCCTGACCCAGTGGACTTTCCCGGTCAACAAATGTCAATAAATAAATAAAAAGGGTAAAACAAACATCCGCGGTGGTGCAGCGGTAGCATTGTTGCCTCACAGCAACAGGTTCTCCCATTCAGTTCTCAGCTGGAGTGTGGGGGGTGCCTTCTTTGTGGAGTCTGCATGCCCTCCCCGCAGTTGGGTGGGCGTTTGAAAGACATGCGTAAATGGGCGTGCCTTCGTTGAAGGTCGAACCTCGAGCTGGCACCTCGGCGTTCGTGAAAATCTACTGCCAATCATTAGCACACTGGAGTTTCGCTGTGGCGACCCCTAACCGGGAAAAGCCGAAAGACAACAACAACAAAGAACTGAAAATGTAAACTCTTAGGAAATGTATGTAATCTTTCTGATTTGGGATCTGATGATAAGCATCCTTTAAGTCAAATGTTACTAGAAAACTGAATGGAGAAATGAGGAGTAGCGGGGATTGCAGGGATAGAATTATGAACTTTGGAACCTTGACATAAAGGTTGAAAAAATACAGCTCTGGGACTCATCTCCAAGTATCCTCTTTCTTTGACACCAGAAAAATTCTTGAATAAAAACTTCTTCCCATTTGATTTGCAAGTAATATTTTTGGGTATTCCATGGATAGCAGTTGCTGTAAAACTGGAGGAAACAGGGAAGACTGATTTGGAGGGGAGCAGGCATTATCTGAAAATGAGGAAGGGAGTCTCTTTCTCATCTGTATTCCAGCAGGATAATTCTCAGAACCTATCAGTGTTGGACAACATCATGCCACAAAGAAAAATAAAAGATTAAACTGTGAAATCAATTTGAAAGCTTCCCTGGCAGGAAGGGGTGGAAAAAGAAGGTGCAGATATTCACTCAACAATTTGGGCTGCACTTGGTTTTGAGAGGCTCCTTCCTTCTTTTTGGAGTCCCCCTGCCATTGTTTTTAAGTCAGTTTCCCTGAAACTTGCTGAGATGGTTTATTTTGTTTCTTGTTAAAAAAAAACATTCTGAGCTGGAAGGAAAACTCTTTGAAAAATTAGAGAAAAAGGGTTGAAAATCTGGGCTAACACATGAATTAATTTCTATATTTTATCAAATCTTTTGAGGACCTCAGCCACTAAATGACCAAATAATAATTTTTATCAAGGCAAGAATTATGAATCTTAGCTTTAATATCTTTGGGAAGATTTTGGGAACACAAACATACAAATATTCTCATAAATGAACCAGTAGCAGCTTCTCTTGGTACAAAGTCTGCAGATTCACAAGGAATGTTTGGTTTCCTGAGACAGAAACAGCAACAGAATTGAGAGAATTGTCTGTGAAAGGCCAAAGAGCAACAATATTTCACCTGAGTCATCCTGAGCCGACTGCTTGGTTAACAGCCTGAGCATCTTCACCTCCACTCTTAATCTGTTATCCTCCCGACTGTAGTCTTGTTTTCATAATGTGAAATATTTACATCTGCTCTATTTATTTCATTTTTTAAAATTTAGTAAATTTTTTAAATTTAGTAACACTTATGTACATTTTTCTGGTTCTGTTGTTCTAAGCAAAATTGGGTCAAGGATGTTTGGTACCTAAGATAACAAACATATGTTGTGCCCCAGCCTTTATACCTTGGTACAGTCCAGACGCTAAGTGCTATGTACATGATTTGTTAGGCTTAAACAAGACTTCAGATATGTACAGAGAGCTTCAGCTTCAGATCAGCAGCACACGTTACCAGTGACATGACAGTAACCTTTGTAAGCTGTAATAGTGAGCCACAAACATATAAACATTGCAGTTTTGTGAAATATTGTAAGTGAGGTCTCAGACTCCATTGCAAAGCGTACTAGTGACTGAGATGGCCACCAGGTTTATGCATCCTTAATAATCATATGTAAAACCACAGACCTACCTAGCTAATTCATTTAAATGTGTCCATGTACTTTGTAGTTTATATTATAATTAGGATTATGTTGGATCACCTCACAGTGTAAGTTTCTGTTCCCTGACATGGTGAGTGGCTTTGCCCAAACACTTTTTTCAGTGATTGGTCCAGGTGAAAAGTGAAATATGCACATTAAGTTGTATCCATGTCTCTTGAAAGTCCAAGGATTTGTAACTGTGATCCTTGAAACAGCAGGACTGTTGGTGAGTAAAGAGCGAATATATATATACTAATTCTGAGACTGAGGGTATCTCACAGTATTCCCTCTTACTCTCAGGTATGAAAACTTAAGAGTTATTATATATAAATTGTTGGGTTATATGAGGTCCCTACCCTCCCATCCATGGTGGTGCAATGGTGGTGCAAGACTATTTGCTCCATCAGAATTGCCTTAAAGGTATTTAACCTACTAGTTGGCATGTACCTACTGGATAAGTTTACAACTCACTGATTTTAGTATGCCAGTTTCAAACCTGCTGAGTGGACTTTAAAAAGCCACTGCCGGTACCGTCTCTATGTGTCTACCAGTCAGTCCCTTGAGGACTTCCCTCGTGGAGAGTTCCCCCTGACCTAGCTCACCAAGGCGGGAGCCCTTTGGGCCCCACAACATTCCACTGTATTTGATTCTCTGCCTGTGTTCTTTAACTCCTTTCTCTGTGGTTGTGTGAAAATGCATCGTCTTTGAGTGGGGACTTGACAAAACATAGGAAATGTGTGACAGAGAGGTTGACAATTTGCTGATCTGGTCATCATCACAGTTTAATTTTCAAAATGTTGGGACTCACAATGTTGTAATTAATGGAAAACATATAATTAATATTTCAAAACCAAATGTCAAACTTGGCTCACAGGAGTTAATAGCTGGAAAAAATAACACTAACACATAACTAGAAGCACCTAAATCATCATTAGATGAAAGCTTTCCAGACAAAACTCTGAATGGTGTGGGAAACTTGAAGTAGGGTAGTTGAAGGCCAAAGCAGGACAGAATGTCGGATAAAATTAGGAATAGAATAGAGACATGGTGGGAATTAAAGTGTAGAAGTTAAGAAGGAATACAAGATAGGGAGAATAGAGACATGGTGGGAGTTAAAGTGTAGAAGTTAAGAAGGAATACAAGATAGGAGAATAGAGACATGGTGGGAGTTAAAGTGTAGAAGTTAAGAAGGAATACAAGATAGGGAGAATAGAGACATGGTGGGAGTTAAAGTGTAGAAGTTAAGAAGGAATACAAGATAGGGAGAATAGAGACATGGTGGGAGTTAAAGTGTAGAAGTTAAGAAGGAATACAAGATAAGGAGAATAGAGACATGGTGGGAATTAAAGTGTAGAAGTTAAGAAGGAATACAAGATAGGGAGAATAGAGACATGGTGGGAATTAAAGTGTAGAAGTTAAGAAGGAATACAAGATAGGGAGAATAGAGACATGGTGGGAATTAAAGTGTAGAAGTTAAGAAGGAATACAAGATAGGGAGAATAGAGACATGGTGGGAGTTAAAGTGTAGAAGTTAAGAAGGAATACAAGATAGGGAGAATAGAGACATGGTGGGAGTTAAAGTGTAGAAGTTAAGAAGGAATACAAGATAGGGAGAATAGAGACATGGTGGGAGTTAAAGTGTAGAAGTTAAGAAGGAATACAAGATAGGAGAATAGAGACATGGTGGGAGTTAAAGTGTAGAAGTTAAGAAGGAATACAAGATAGGGAGAATAGAGACATGGTGGGAGTAAAGTGTAGAAGTTAAGAAGGAATACAAGATAGGGAGAATACAGACATGGTGGGAGTAAAGTGTAGAAGTTAAGAAGGAATACAAGATAGGGAGAATAGAGACATGGTGGGAGTTAAAGTGTAGAAGTTAAGAAGGAATACAAGATAGGGAGAATAGAGACATGGTGGGAGTTAAAGTGTAGAAGTTAAGGTTTTCTTCTTGTGTAAATACCGTGAGTAGATAATGAGAATTAGTTGTTACATTTGTATAAGTGAAGCAGCTAAAACCTCATGAAGAGCCAACGTGATCTGGCTTACTGACACCGAGATTGCAGACCATGACCTTCTCAGACACTCTGACAAAATGCATAAATGTGTGACTTTGGTGGTGCTGGCCACCAGGAGATGTAAACCTTAGCTGTTGAGGATTGTCACAGTTGAAGTGACGCCTTGATCCCATGTGCAAAAATCTGTACTTATTGCCCCTGTCCGAGAGGTTCACAGGTGTAACCCCCAGGGTGAATTTGTGGTTACCCATCCAATGGTCCAAATTGCTCTTAAATAGGGCCAACAATGGGCTTTGTTTAACATGAATAGAAAACTTGTTCCACAGATGGGGCAACCACTGTGGGACTAATTTGTCTCTCCAGCAAGTTCTGTTGATGTCACTTACCAAGTTAAGGTCCTTTGAGTGAGTGACCTGTGTGCCATTTGACTTGCGAATGTGCAGCATTTCCATGAAAGCTGGGTCAGAGATTGCTCTATATGCAAGGCACAGGTTGCCACTGAGCAGTCTGTATGACACAGAGTAAAGGGACAATAACTTCACTCTGTCCGCTTAAGACATATCTTGAAGACCCTGAATTTTCTTCATAAGGAACTTTGTGGTCTCTCCAATTGCTGCAGGTGTTTGTGAAGGAACATACCAAAGTGAGCGGTGTACTCTATTATTGGTCTGATAAGGAAGAGTACGGGGGGGGGGGTTATAACCTCTTATTTCCTGGAGGCAATGCCCGCCCTTATGAGATGAGCAATATAAAATGCCCTCTGTGGTCACACAACTGTGTGGAAAAGTGCAATGTCAGTGACTGCCAAAACTATTTTCAACCATTTATTTTCAATCAAATGGCAAATGCCTTCAGTCACTTGATTGTATCACAAAAAACAATATCCTCAGGTCATTTCTGTGCTGACTAGCAATAAAAAACAAGTTTATTCTAGGTCCTTAATACAGTTTTACACACACACACACACACACACACACACACACACACACACACACACACACACACACACACACACACACACACACACTACAAATAACTAAAGATATTTATATAACCAATATAAATTTTGGCAGAGGCTGAATGGAGCTACTGTACTTGCACCAGATCAGAGGTGCTATTCATGCCCGCTAACAGCTTGTGCCCAGGGGCAGCCATCTCCTTTTCCCAGTCCTACCTACAGTAGTGCCCAGAAAACTCCAATAGGGACTGATTTGCCCTCTCGGGTGTTACTGTGAAGCACTCTTCTCATACAACCAGTTAATTTTCTTCCTCTTACATCCTTATTTAATGTGTCTTGAAATTGAGTTTGTGTATAATTACAGTAATTATTCCAGCAGTTATCTTCCCCCTGTAGCCTCGATTTATTCATTGGTATTTCTGTGTTCCAAGTTTCCCCATTTTCTTGCACTGGCTCTTTACAATAATGGGATTCTTGAACACAATTAAGAGTCCTTGTGAGTTCTCCCATTCCTTCTCCAAGCACCCCTAGTCTACTTGCTAACCTCTGTTTTCACAGTTAGACCCCAGTTATACCATCATTAGCATTATTTTAATTTCATTCTCCATAGTATCTAACCACTCTTAAATTATCTGCTGTCTCCTCCTCCCTTCTGGTCTCAAATCCCAATATATTCAAGATTCTCCTCATTTGTCACATGTGATATTTATTCAGCTATCATACTCCATTTGTCATATTGCAATTGTTTAATTGCACATTTAGTCAGAATTGCAATCTGCAACAAACATGCATAAAAAATGTAAATATGTTGTGCAATGTTTGTTTTTTAGAAATAACTTATGGTGTCTAATTTTGATGGACATTACTGAAAATTACAGAGCTTTGCTCCCAACATAAACGTTCTGAAGTCTGTCTATCCTACAAAATGTTATTATTTATTAAATGTCTTGAGTTATTATACAGTTGTGACTATTCAGAGACAGAGCCAAAGTTTCATATTTATAAATAGTACAATATAGCTCAGATTATCTTCCTTTTGAAATTAAGTAATTTAACTCCACATGCATTCTTGACCTGGAATGTTCATGAGTCATCCCACAGTATGTTGAAGGCAGTTTATCCATCATAGCTGGAGGATACGATGCCAGACATCCATGACATTGATATATAATGAGTGCTTGTCTTTACCAATTGGAATAGCTACTGCCAGCTCTGATCCTTTCACTGTGCAAGCAAGCAATGTTCAGGAATATGAATTTCAGTCACTGTACTGTGTATCCATGAAGAAGATGGCAAAGACAGAATGATCCCACCTGGGTATCAGATCTTCCTTCAGCATTTACTACTTCAGAAATATATGAAAGAAACAAGAACATAGGACTTAGTGTCAGAAGTTAAGACAAATTCTGTTTAGAAACCCTTCCTCCGTTTTATATCACATAGCTAAAGTATAAACAATAATGTACCTGACAATAGCAACATTTCATAAAACCTAATTGTCATTTCATCTGTGAAATCTGTAGCTGCTGAAGGCAATGTGTCTAAGTTAAAGCATTAATTTGATCTAGTTAAGAAGATATTTTTGTTGATACAAGTTCAGAATTGGTATGTTTATTTTTTGATGCATTGGATGCTATGCCTGAATAAGCACATCTGCAACCAATCCTAGATTGTTTTATTGAGTCGTAGCAGTTGAAAAAATCTGTGTGATCCCTTCTGTAAATTTCTGCATCTCCTACTGACACAAGCATATATCACAAAAACAATACTTTTCGGTAGCCTTGAGTGTGACAGTGTTGCACATTAAAATCACTAAAATAATAATATTAAAGGTAGGATAATGGGGAAATGGAAAACAGTGCACCCAATCTGAGGTAACTCTAACTAACCTGTCCTTTTGCAGGCAAGCATCATATTCTGGTATTGCTAACCATGTATCACTAAAGCAATACAAAATTCTCTGCCTGTGAAAACAGGGTTCCCTTTATCAGTCAGTATTAACTATTAGTTTGTTTTGGAACACAAAGACATATCTACAAGTCAGCAATAGATACCAGATCTAAAAAAAATATTAGTCTAAGCATTTATTTAACAAAGAAAACATTTTTTTTTACCTACAATGAGAAGGTGTTTTGAAACAGTAGGCACTAGGTTACTGTTTCACTTGTAAACACAGAAGTATTTGCTGGTATGAAGCACAGGAATATTTTGCTGATTAGCTGTCTTTTTTTGGGAAAAGCCAAATTAAGCTGCAAAGCACGTGTGTTTCACTAGCGTGCTGGTCTTGAACTGTCTGTAGCACACACTAAAGTCAGATATGATTTCAGCCTCACATTACGAGGTTAGAGATGTTTAATTTAGTAACATTTTTTAAGCAAAGCAAGTGTTGCAGAACATGGTGTATCCCTAATTAGAACATGTGATGTGGAACAGTGGAAATTCAATAAGCATTTTATTAGTTCTCCATGAATCAAAAGACAGCTGTTGATACAACGCTAAATTATTATCTTTATTAGCTGTTGGTTATTTGATACATTTCTCTTTTAGGTAGATATACAACTCAATTTCAATATAAATCTTGCCTGTTGTACTTAGAATCCTATCTTCCCATGGGATAACCACCTTACACATAGATATTTCTTTTTAATAAAGATTTTCTTAAATGGAAAAAGTACTTTATTGCCCAATTGTTGTTTACTGGATAAATTGTAGCTCTTATTACTAATAACGTATGCAGTCTAGCCCACATAAGAATTAGTGCCTTGATGTTCTTATAAAGATGAATTCAATAACCATTTAAGGGAACAAACTTTCTATATAAAGAACGCTTCCACTAATAAGACATCGTTACTGTGAATAGTGTTTCTCTGTACCCTCATCGACAGCCACCTCATGCATAATAATACAGTATGTACCATAATACAATACAATTTAAATGTCAATAAGTAAATGAAATAAACACAGGATTCACACACACTATAATATGTACCGTAATACAACATAAAATGACTAGCTTGGTCTGCAAAGCTATGGAAAGGATCATCATGGACCTCATAAATAAAGATATTGGGGACCTACAGACACTGGATCCTACCCAGTTCGGCTTTGTTAAGGGCAGATCCTTCCTCTTAAACCTGGTTGATTTCTTTGAAACAGTCACCAAGGCCATTGACGAGGGGAAGGTGGTCCACACAGCCTACCTGGACGTCGCAAAAGCCTTCGATACAATACCCCACTCGGGCATTATAGATAAGCTCACCAGCTTAAATATAAACCCCTATGTCACTAGATGGATTGTAAATTGGCTCAAGGACAGAACCCACATGGTTAGAATTGCTGGAGCCATGTCAGACTCCAAACCAGTTACAAGTGGTGTCCCACAAGGCTCAGTCATGGGACCTCTCTTGTTCGGTATATATTTCTCAGAGGTACAGACCAACACGGAAGGACTGTGGCTGACCAAGTTCACAGATGACTGCAAACTGGGCGCCATAATCGACTCTCCAGCCAACACAAGCATCCTCCAAAAGGGCCTCATAGAAACAGACAACTGGTGCCAGAGCCATGGCCTCAAGCTAAATGCCAAAAAGTGTATAGTCATCCCCTTTGGCAAAAACAAAGTGCCCACAAATTACCACATAGGTGGTAATCCATTAAGTACAGAAGAAGTAATTAGGGACCTGGGGACCCAAGTTGATAGCAATCTCTCATTTGACAACCACGTGTCCAAAGTGGTTAGAAAAACATTTTATATAGCCCACCTAATCATGAAGGGATTCACATCTAGATCAGGGGAGGTCATCATGCCTCTTTACTCATCCCTCATCAGGCCCATAATTGAGTACAATGCCCCTTTTGGGATGTACCTTACCAGACATCTGCAGCAACTGGAAAGACCCCAAAAGTACCTCACCAAGAGGATCAAAGGGCTCAAACAGATGCCATATGCTGCCCGGTTAAAGAAACTCCAGCTCTACTCAGTGGCATACCGCCTGTTCAGAGGCGATCTGTGCCTGACGTATAAAGCCATGTCCAATCCGGAATTAATTGACATGTTGCACCTCAGAAAATCCAAATCCCATCGAGCTACTCGCTCGAGAGACTTGAACCTCAGCACTGAAATAAATAGGGCATGCTGGAGGGACAGATTCATAACCCAGAGGCTCCCTTCACTCTGGAATAAAATCCCAGTCCAGGTTAGGCAGAGTCCCTCATTGACCCTCTTCAAAAGGAATCTTGATGAGTGGATGGAAGATTGTAAATTTACCCCGGGTATCACTTCTGTGTCACTGTTAGACAGAGGCACAGTATACTAACCTCGAAAAAGGGCATAGCAAAATAAATTTAAAATGGGTGGCGAAAGCCAAACACATTCTAGCTAGGCTTATAAATGCCCTAGGGCAGATAGCCTAGTATGAACCTATGAACCTATAATCAGTAAAGGAAATAAACATGGGATTCACACGTACTATAATATGTACCGTAATACAATACAGCATAAAATGTCAATTAGTAAATGAAATAAACATGAGATTCACACGTACTATAATATGTACCATAATACAATACAATTTAAATGTCAATAAGTAAATGAAATAAACACGGGATTCACACGCACTATAATATGTGCCGTAATACAATACAGCAAAAAATGTCAATTAGTAAATGAAATAAACATGAGATTCACATGCACTATAATAGGTACCGTAATACAATACAACATAAAATGTCAGTAAGTAAATGAAATAAACATGGGATTCACACCCAGTATAATATGTACCATAATACATTACAACATAAAAATATCAATAAGTAAATGAAATAAACATGGGATTCACGCACAGTATAATATGTACCGTAATACAATACAACATAAAATGTCAATAAGTAAATTAAATAAATATGGGATTCACATGCACAATACTATGTACTGTAATACAATACAGCATAAAATGTCAATAAGTAAATGAAATAAACATGGGATTCACATGCTCTATAATATGTACCGTAATACAATAAAACATAAAATGTCTATTAGTAAATGAAATAAACATGGGATTCACACCCAGTATAATATGTACCTTAATACAATGCAACATAAAATGTCAATAAGTAAATGTAATAAACATGGGATTCACATGCACAATAATATGTACCGTAATACAATACAGCATAAAATGTCTATTATTAAATGAAATAAACATGGGATTCACACACAGTATAATATGTACCGTAATACAATAAAACATAAAATGTCAAGTAAATGAAATAAACAAGGGATTCACATGCACTGTAATATATACCAAAATACAATACAAGATAAAATGTCAATAAGTAAAAAAAATAAATATGGGATTCACATGCACTATAATATGTACCGTAATACAATACAACATAAAATGTCTATTATTAAATGAAATAAACATGGGATTCACACACAGTATAAAATGTATGGTAATACAATACAGCCTAAAATGTCAATAAGTAAATGAAATAAACATGGGATTCACACACAGTATAATATGAACCGTAATACAATACAGCATAAAATGTCTATTAGTAAATTAAATAAACATGGGTTTCACACCCAGTATAATATGTACCACAATACAATACAGCACAAAATGTCAATTAATAAATGAAATAAACATGGGATTCACATGCACTATAATATGTAGCATTTTACAATACAACATAAAATGTCAATAACTAAATGAAATAAACATGGGATTCACACAAAGTATAATATGTATCGAAATACAATACAACATAAAATGTCAATAAGTAAATGAAGTAAACATGGGTTTCACACACAGTATAATATGTACCGTTGAACAATACAGCATAAAATGTCTATTATTAAATGAAATAAACATGGGATTCACACGTACTATAATATGTACCGCAATACAATACAATATAAAATCTTAATAAGTAAATGAAATAAACATGGGATTCACACGCACTATAATATGTACCATAATACAATATAAAATGTTAATAAGTAAATGAAATAAACATGGGATTCACAGACAGTATAATATATACCATTATACAATACAACATAAAATGTCAAGTAAATGAAATAAACAAGGGATTCACATGCACTGTAATATATACCAGAATACAATACAAGATAAAATGTCAATAAGTAATTGAAATAAACATGGGATTCCCACACAGTATAATATGTAGCGTAATACAATATAGCATACAATGTCTATTAGTAAATGAAATAAACATGGGATTCACATGCATGATAATATGTACAGTAGTACAATACAACATAATATGTCAATAAGTAAATGAAATAATCATGGGATTCATACACAGTATAATATGTAACATAATACAACATAAAATGTCAATAAGTAAAAAAAATAAATATTGGATTCACATGCACTATAATATGTACTGTAATACAATACAACATAAAATGTCTATTATTAAATGAAATAAACATGGGATTCACACACAGTATAATATGTATGGTAATACAATACAGCCTAAAATGTCAATAAGTAAATGAAATAAATATGGGATTCACACACAGTATAATACGTACCATTGTACAATACAACATAAAATGTCAGTTAGTAAATGAAATAAACATGAGATTCACGTGCACTATAATATGTACCGTAATACAGTACTACATAAAATGTCAGAAAGTAAAAGAATTAAACATGGGATTCACACCCAGTATAATATGTACTGTAATACAATACAACATAAAATGTCAGTTAGTAAATGAAGCAAACATGGTATTCACACACAGTATAAATTGTACCGTTTTACAATACAACATAAAATGTTAATATGCAAATGAAATAAACATGAGATTCACCAGCATGATAATATGTACCGTAATACAACATAAAATCTTAAAAAGTAAATGAAATAAACTTGGGATTCACACAGAGTATAATATGTACTGTAATACAATACAACATAAAATGTCAGTAAGTAAATGAAATAAACATGGGATTCACACCCAGTATAATATGTACCATAATACAATACAGCATAAAATGTCTATTAGTAAATGAAATAAACATGGGAATTCACACACACTATAACATGTACCATAATACAATATAACATCTTAAAAAGTAAATGAAATAAACATGGGATTCACACACACTATAATATGTACCGTAATACAATACAACATAAAATGTCCGTAAGTAAATGAAATAAACATGGGATTCACACGCACTATAATATGTACCATTATAAAATATAAAATGTTAATTAGCAAATGAAATAAACATGGGATTCACACACAGTATAATATGTACCGTTATACAATACAATATAAAATGTCAATAAGTAAATGAAATAAACATGGGATTCACACGCACTATAATATGTACCGTAATACAATACAAGATTAATTGTCAATAAGTAAATGAACTATACATGGGATCCACACACAGTATAATATGTACCGTAATACAATACAACATAAAATGTCAATAAGTAAATGAAATAAACATGGGATTCACACATAGTATAATATGTACCATAATACAATACAGCATAAAATGCCAATAAATAAATGAAATAAACATGGGATTCACACATAGTATAATATGTACCATAATACAATACAGCATAAAATGCCAATAAATAAATGAAATAAACATGGGATTCACATCCAGTATAATATGTACCATAATACAATACAGCATAAAATATCAATTAGTAAATGAAATAAACATGGGATTCACACGCACTATAATATGTACCATAATACAATACAATATAAAATGTCACTAAGTAAATTAAATAAATATGGGATTCACATGCACTTTAATATGTACCATAATACAATACAGCATAAAATGTCAATGAGTAAATGAAATAAATATGGGATTCTCATGCACTATAATATGTACCATAATACAATACAACATAAAATGTCTATTAGTAAACAAAATAAACATGGGATTCACATACAGTATAATATGTGCCGTAATACAATACAGCATAAAATGTCAGTCAGGAAATGAAATAAACATGGGATTCACATGCACTATAATATGTACTGTAACACAATACAAGATAAAATGTCAACAAGTAAATTAAATAAACATGGGATTCACATGCACGATAATATCTACAGTAATACAATACAACATAAAATGTCAATAAGTAAATGAAATAAACATGGGATTCACAAACAGTATGATATGTACCGTAATACAATCCAGCATAAAATGCCAATAAGTAAATGAAATAAACATGGGATTCACACACAGTATAATATGTACCGTAATACAATACAACATAAAATGTCAATTAGTAATTGAAAGAAACATGGGATAAACACACAGTATAATATGTACCATAATAAAATACAGCATAAAATATCAATTAGTAAATGAAATAAACATGGAATTCACATGCACGATAATATCTACAATAATACAATACAACATAAAATGTCAATAAGTACATGAAATAAACATGGGATTCACAAACAGTATAATATGTACCGTAATACAATACAGCATAAAATGCCAATAAGTAAATTAAATAAACATGGGATTCACACGCACTATAATATGTACCATAATACAATACAAGATAAAATGTCAACAAGTAAATTAAATAAACATGGGATTCACACACAGTATAATATGTACTGTAATACAATACAACATAAAATGTCTATTAGTAAATGAAATAAGCATGGGAATCTCACGCATGATAATATGTACCGTAATACAATACAATATAAAATGCCAATAAGTAAATGAAATAAACATGGGATTCACACACAGTATAATATGTACCATAATACAATATAAAATCTTAATAAGTAAATGAAATAAACATGAGATTCACACACACTATAATATGTGCCATAATACAATACAATATAAAATGCCAATAAGTAAATGAAATAAACATGGGATTCACACACAGTATAATATGTTCCTTAATACAATACAACAAAAATGCCTGTAAGTAAATGAAATAAACATAGGATTCACACACAGTATAATATGTACCATAATTCAATACAAGATAAAATGTCAATAAGTAAATGAAATAAACATGGGATTCACATGCACTATAATATGTACTATAATACAATACAAGATAAAATGTCAATAAATAAATGTAATAAACATGGGATTCACACACAGTATAATATATACTGTAATACAATACAGGATAAAATATCAATAAGTAAATGAAATAAACATGGGATTCACACACAGTATAATATATACTGTAATACAATACAACATAAAATTTCTATTAGTAAATTAAATAAACATGGGATTCACACCCAGTATAATATGTACCGTAATACAATACAGCACAAAATGTCAATTAGTAAATGAAATAAACATGGGATTCACATGCACTATAATATGTAGCGTAATGCAATACAACATAAAATATCAATAAGTAAATGAAATAAACATAGGATTCACATGCACGATAATATGTACCATAATACAATACAGCATAAAATGCCAATAAGTAAAAAAAATAAACATGGGATTCACACACAGTATAAGATGTACCGTAATACAATATGGCATAAAATGCCAGTTAGTACATTAAATAAACATGGGATTCACACGTACTATAATATGTATCGTAATACAATACAACATAAAATGTCAGTAAGAAAATGAAATAAACATGGGATTCACACGCACTAAAATGTATACTGTTATAATACAACATAAAATGGCAATAAGTAAATGAAATAAACATGGGATTCACACACAGTACAATATGTACTGTTATACAATACAACATAAAATGTCAATCAGTAAACATGGGATTCAGATATTTTATATACCATTATACAATACAACATAAAATGTCAATAAGTAAATGAAATAAACATGGGATTCACACACAGTATAATATGTACCGTAATACAATACAGCATAAAATGTCAATCAGTAAATGAAATAAACATGGGATTCACACACAGTATAATATGTACAGTAATACAATATAACATAAAATGTCAATAAGTAAATTAATTAAACATGAGATTCACATGCACTATAATATGTACCGTAATACAATACAACATAAAATGTCAATCAGTAAATGAAATAAACATGGGATTCACACACAGTATAATATGTACAGTAATACAATATAACATAAAATGTCACTAAGTAAATTAATTAAACATGGGATTCACACACATTATAATATGTACCATTCTACAATACAACATAAAATGTCAGTAAGTAAATGAAATAAACATGGGATTCACATGCACTATAATATGTACCATAATACAATACATCATAAAATGTCAATAAGTACATGAAATAAACATGGTATTCACACGCACTATAATATGTACCGTAATATAATACAACATAAAATGTCATTTAGTAAGTGAAATAAACATGGGATTCACACACAGTATAATATGTACCGTTCTACAATACAACATAAAATGTCAATAAGTAAATGAAATAAACATGGGATTCACAAGCATGATAATATGAACCGTAATGTAATATTGTGTAAAGGCTTACCCATGCTCTACTAAAGTTTGCTGTGAGGGAAAGGTTAGTTTGCTTTTTATTTGTTGTATTTTGTATTATTTTGTTGCTGTTTTTCTATTTTGTATACTGTCATTTGTTTTCTTTTAACTGTATTTTACTTATATTCTGCTTTTAACTGCATATTAAAACTTGGGAAGAGGCCACAGCTTTGTCTCTTGTGAGTCAGACAGAAATTTTTCCCACCTTCCCACAAGGTTACTGTTGTGTTCTTAAATACCACTGTCTTTTTAGTTGCCTGCCCCTTATGTTAATTTGACCATATATCTCATTTCCTCTCTGCTTTTACTGGCTAATGTGAGTAAGCACACAATTATCATTTTGTGAATTCACTCCCCTTCAACTATTTAAATTTATTGGCCATCCTACTGTATTCCATCGTACCAGAATACAAAAGTGACTACCCCTTGCAATCTATCTTGCTGTTTTAAAAATAGTGACTTAACTTTTTAGACAGGTAAAACTTAAGTTACCTACTTTCACATCTAACTCTAGTGCACACTGCATTGTTTAGGATAAGCCATTTTTTTCATCTTACTTTTAAGCATTTATTACAAGACCACCAGTTATTGGAGAGCCCACATTTTGCCTCTCAGTAATCATATTGGGATTAATGCTTCTGTTTTCTCCTGGTGATAGAAGCACTGGAGTTACATTATTTCCTGCAGACTGCTGATCACCAGAAAGCTTAATAACTGCTTTATAAGTGATAGCTTGGAATCTCTGGTTATATTCTGATCCTGGTGAGAGTAGGAGCAAAGTTCATTGATTCCTGACTCTTTCTGGTTGGAGAGTGAGTACCTGTGCTTAACATGCCTGATTGGTCTGGTTGCTATTCAAGGCATCTACCAGAAAAAGGCTACAAGCCTACAGATTCATGCATCATCTGGGACAAGGCTGTGGATCACCAAACAGGCCGTGGCCTGCTTCTCTTCTTGGGATTATCGCTAACATTTTGGTTCTGGAGAGAGAAGAAGCAAAGGAGTATTGTATCCCAACAGAGTGAAGCTGTACTGAGACCAGCATTAGTAGTAGCCAGGCAGTAGCCATTCATGCGACTCGCCTCTTTTCATCATTCTTGACAAGCTAATTCTTTATTTTTCAGTAAGCACTGCTTGTTTTCTTTCTAACTTCAGAATATCTGCCTAAATACTTCATCCTTAAATTTTCAGGGTCTACATATTAGTTTCTCCTCATGTGTTTGGTATTTCTCTGTACAGACTCAGACACCTTGAGTGACATTTTTCCTGTAAAAGGAATATATAAGAAAGCAACAAATGCAACTTAAAAAAAGGGCAAAAAATACAATTTTAAAATACCACCAAGACCATCGATCCAAGAAGTAAGCAATTTTAATGAAACACTTAGTGCCTCGGCTTGCACAGCCTTCTTCTTGGAAGGTGCTAAGTGTTTCATTAAAATTGCTTATTTCTTGTATCAGTGGTCTTAGTGGTATTTTATAATATATAAGAAAACAGCTCCAGTACTTAGTAATAATGATCTATACCTCCTGGCATGTCTAAAGGTCATTTCCCTGTACTTTCTCTTATTAACCTGGTGAACTTGGGCATTCTGAAGCAGTGTAGCATCTGCCTCATGTACACAGACAACCCTCTCCTCTTACCTCTCAACACTCAGACTTGTGAGAGACGCACTTATATATCCAAATTGGAAAATATGCACTCTAAAGCCAAGACCGGAATAGCTGGTCAAGAGGAAAAGGTCAACACCTGTACCACACCACATGCAACACACAGCCCTCCTTGAACACCCACCATCACAGCTCTCACATAAAAACACAAACCACACACCCACCTTAGAGGTGGCTTTCAATAGAAATCTACCCAAACAGCAGAGACCTCCAAGGCAGAAATGCACTCGACCACCACAACACAGCACAAACTACAAGACACATTGCTTACCTACACAGTGTGCCCTTCAACCTAAGCCCTAAGGCAAAACAGCTTGCCTAATACACTAATCATAGGTGACTAGATAGTGAGGCATACTGATATCTGACTCAATAGGTTGAATAAGTAGAAGGTAACAGTCAACTGTCTATCAGGTACCAGAATTCGACACATAACACATGCACTCAGGTCACTCCACAACAAGTACATGTATGACTCTGTCACTGTCCATGTGGGTATGAATGACCTGAGACACACCTCCCTCGACTACATGTAAAGAGATATGGAGGAGCTCTTATTATTATTATGTGGCCCAGGCAGGTATGACCCTAGCCCTGAGCAGCATCCTACCGTCGCCCAGAATGATATCGCAGTACATGCAGAAAATAATTGACTTCAACAATTGGCTAAGTTTCTGGTGTCATTCTAAGGGGATCTAGTATCTGTCTGCTTGGGATGACATGATTGACAGACCTCGAGTCTTTGCCAGAGATGGCCTGCATCTGTCACCCATGGGTTTCTGATATTGGCTAAGGTTCTTGCCACCCCTATAGTGCCTTTTTAGGAGATGCTCCAAAGACCAAATTACCACTGTAACAGCTACAAATAAATCTTGTAAAACTGCAACAATAAATGAGGCAGGTAATGAGTTCCAAGAGCAGAAAGTTCCAGAAGCGGAAGCATTCAACAGAGAGAGTACAGAACACTCGGAAGCCCAGGAGATAAATAATTTGGTTTGCAACTTATGAGTTTCCCATTGAAGCAAGAGGAACTTTCTGTAACTTAACAGGAAACTCACTTTTATCCCTGCTGCACCTTCAAGCATGAGTGAAGTCTTGTTAGACATTAGATTATTTGCACATAGCATTGCCTTAGGGTTAATGTTTGGTAGTGTTAACAATACTGTGACTACGGAGATTAAAAAACCCAGTACCTTTGTTCCCCCACTACCACCTCACATTAATACCTTTGTGAAGCTATGTGAAAGTGAATTATGTCCCTTGTTACATCCTGCAAGGAAAAGGGACTTCCACAACCTTAATGCCTCAGAGCATCAGGCCCTTATTAATTTAAAGAACAATCAGGATATTAGCATCATGTCTGCCAACAAAGGAGGGTCTATAGTCGTCATGAATACCAATGATTATTTTAATAGCATGTTGGTAATGGTTGAAGATGATGCTATTTACTTTAAAATTGATAGGGTGAGGGTATGCAATATAATTTCATATGTACATGATGTGTTATACGAAATTTTGATGAACAGATCTATTGATTCAACTGTGTATGATGCTTTATATGTTGAGTTCCCCCTTATACCTATTATCAAAGGACTACCTAAGATGCATAAGGACAAGGTAAATCCTCCTATGCCCCTATTGTTGCTGGAGAGAAATGTGTCACTCAGCCTAGCTCAGCACTCATAGAAAAATGACTGAAGAGAATCATGCATTCATTTCCTCATGTTTTGAAAGATACGAAACAGTTTTTACATGATTTATATCAAGTCACAAGTAATAGAGTTAACACTGAACAATTGTTAATGGTAGTGTTAGATATTAAGAGTTTGCTCACCTGCATGCCAAATGATTATGGATTAGACATGTGTTAACTAATAAAAGTGATTTCTCAGTATTGGTTATAAATACTACTTGTCTTCTATTGGATCTTGTACTGACCAACAGTGTTTTTATGTTTCAAGAGCATATCTTTTTACAGCACTGGGTGGGGTTGCCATGGGCCCCCCCCCCCTTGCGCAAATACATATGCAAACTTAGTGCTCAGTAAATGGGAGGATGACTATATATTTTCCAGAACAGATCTTATTGATAAGTTGATTTTTTATCATCGTTTTGTGGACAATGTTTTTATTTTATGGAAGGGGACCCAGGAAGAAGTGGATTTATTTGTAACCTATTTGAATTGCACTACTAATTTTTTTAAAATTCACCATGACTAGTTCTGAATGTGAAAAAGATTTCCTAGATGTAACAATTGGCCTTGACAATGTAGGCAGTATGTATACAACTTTGCATGTACAGAATGTTGGAAGAACAACCTGTTAGCTGGTGATAGGATGCATCCTAGGGCATATCTATCCAATCATTGTCAAAGGACAGTTTTCCTAAGCATCTAGGTTAAATACGTATGATAACAATTTAAAGATACTTTAGATAGTATGACTGAGAACTTCATAGTGAGAAGTTACAAAAGGGATATGATACAAGCACATAACAAATCTGTAATAGATGGGAGAAATAGTGACAGATACAAACCTTACTATTCGTCTGACCATGCTAATACAACTAGCGACACAGTGAGATCTGGGCATGGGCCAGACAGACTTAGATTTGGTCTTAGTTATACTAGTGATGTTAATATTATACATAATGTGATACGTAAGAATTGGAAATTCCTCGTCACAGATGAGAAGACTAAGAACTTATTAGGTGAATTTCCTGTTTTGCTATAGGAATACTCCTAATTTAAAAAGACAACTATGTGGGAAGGCATCCAGAAGAGGAGGTCCACCCTTGTCTGATAGAAAAGGTACATTTCCCTGCAGAGGGTGTCGTGTTTGTGCATCCATCTCTAAGAGACGGTCTTTTATACACCCCAGGTTGGATTTCACCTTTACACCTAGAGTGTATGCTGACTGCAAAACTGAGAATGCAGTCTACTTGGCAACGTGACTCAGGACCCAGTTTTTTATGTCAGAAAGACTAATAAGAAGATAAAAGGATACTTAGACACCTTTATGATATAAAGAAGGAGAATAGCTAGACTGCGTTAGCAAAACACATTATGGAACATCTTGGCTATAGCTTTTCTTTTAAAGTGTTGCAATGCTTGTATATCAATGGGGGGTGATATAACAGGACATGCTGAAAGAAGAGAACTGCTTTGGATCTTGAGCTTGCAGGCAGATCGTACCTGTTATTTTATTGTCTGTCTCACTAATTGTTATTTTTGTGCTTCAATATATACGTGTATATTTTAGTCATGTTTTTAAATCTGATAAAGCATTCTGTTAGAAAGCGAAAGTGCTCATTTCCTTTGTTTTTTTATTAAATTTATGGTTTCAGCTGTGGTGGCCTTGCTGCTTATATTTTTTGTTTTTGTTTTTAACTATAAATAAATGCAATCTGAGGGCCATGCTGCTCAATGTTAGAAGTCTAAATCTTGAAATGCACTTGCTCGAAGCTCTCCTCAAAATGGAGACCATCGATGGAGACCTGGTGTAAAGCAGCAGATACCACCCCTGCGCTACCAGGCTATAACTCATTCCACACCTTTTGGCCCCAGAATATGGACCAAAGCTCCAAAGGCTGTGCTGTCTCCATATTAATAAAGGATATGCACACCTCCAGACTAGTAGCCCAGCATAACGCTTCTGAGATACTTCAGGTACAACTAACATTAGGTAAGACAGCGATTCAGGTTGTAGCCTGCTATACATCCCCAACCATATCCCAAAACAAACACTCCATGTTCCTAAGCACCCTGGAAACTATTAGGGTCCAACCAAATATACTCATACTAAGAGACTTCAAGTACCTCTCCATCAACTGGGAAAACTACTCATTCACCAATACACTGGCCCAACACTTCCTGATATTCATCAGTTCCAATGCCCTGGACCAGCTAATTATTACCCCCACTAGAGGAAGCAACATCCTTGACCTGGTTATTACTAACATGGGCAACTGTTGCTCCACACCAATAGTCAATTCCTCCCTGGTTAGATCCGATCACAAACTAACCACCATGGAAATTCACATCTCACTCACACCCCGCGCAAAGGTAACCACTATGAAAAACTTCTCCAAAGCTGACTTTGGGCTCCTAAAACAGAGGTAGCTAACTTCACACCACCCATGTCAATGGAAAATAGATGCAAGAATTCTGAATCATACACAATCCACTATACGAACACATAAAGAAATGCATGGAACTAGCCATACCCAACAGAACCAAGACGTTCTCCTCCAAAAAAGGGAAGCCAGTCTGGTGGTCCCCTGCCATTAATAAACTCTACAACAGAAAGAAGAAAAAGGTGAAGTCCCAAGACTGGAAAAACTTCCTTATTAGCCTCAAAAAAGTTCAGATCCCTCATCAAAACCTCTAAAGCCAGCTATGAAGGCAGAATTGCAGCAGACATGAAAAACAACCACAAAGCCTTCTATAGTTATATCAAGAATCTCCACGGCAATACTCAGGTTTTCTCTGAGTTACTGCACAATGGTACCTCCTATACTGAGCAAACAGATATTGCCAACATACTGGCGGACAGATTCAGTCCCAACTTTACCCTGCTCTCCCCCCCTAAAGGACCAATCATAATACTGGAGGAATGCCAGGCACCCAGCATTACTGCAGCACAGGTTAAAGCTGCATTGTCCAAGGCCAAGCCTACAGCTTCCATGGGGCCCTACAATATCCATAGATATGTTCTACATGAACTACAAAGTGAACTGGCACCATATCTGTGTGCCCTGTTCAATCAAAGCCTCATCTCAGGCTTTGTTCCAACCAAATGGCTACAGTCATCCCTCTCCATAAAGGAGGAGTGACTACGGACCCTGGGAATTATTGCCCCATTAGCCTGATGAGTCTTGAGTCTGATATGTAAGGCTATGGAGTGCATCATCATGAACCTAATTAACAAGGATATAGGGAATCTCCAAACTCTAGATCCCATACAATTTGGTTTTGTGAAAGGTAGATCATGCCTGCTCAACCTGGTTGACATCTATGAGTCAGTCACCAGAGCAGTTGATGATGGCAAGACAGTTCATACAGCCTACCTCAATCTGGCCAAGGCCTTTGATACCATTCCCCACTCAGGAATTATTGATAAACTCACCAAACTAGGCATCAACCCCTATATCACTAGGCGGGTTGCAAATTGGCTCACAGATAGAACCCACAGTTTGAAAGTAGTGTACTCCAAGTCAGAATGCCAACCAGTCATGAGTGGAATCCCACAGGGATCAGTCCTGAGTCCTGTCCTGTTTGGCATCTACTTCTCAGAAGTCCAGGCCAACATGGTGGGACTCTAGCTGACCAGGTTCACAGATGACTGCAATCTGGTAGCCATTATTAACTCCCCAAGTGATGTAGATATCCTACAGAAAGGCCTCACTGAAACCAATGACTGGTGTTGAAACCATGGCCTTAAGCTTACTGCCAAAAAAAGCATTGTCATCCCCTTTGGGAAAAACTCAGTTCCCACTAATTATCACATCGATAAAAACCCACTGAACACTGAAAGTGTTATAAGAGATCTGTGGACACAGGTTGACAGCAACCTCTCCTTCGACCATCACAATGCCACTGTGGTCAGAAAGTCCTTCTGTGTGGCACATCTCATTAACAAGGGTTTTGCATCCAGGAAGAAGGAGGTCACATCTCTCTCTACTCTTCCCTCATTAGGCCAGTCATTGAGTATAATGCCCCATTTGGCATGTACCCCACTAGACTCATGCAACAGTTAGAAAGGCCACAAAAGAACCTCACAAAGAGGACCCTAGGCCTTTAACACATGTCCTACATGGACAGACTAAACAAACTCCAGCTATTCTCTGTCTCATATCGTCTACTAATAAGAGATCTCTGCTTGACTTACAAAGCCATGTTTGACCCAGCTCTGTTAGAAATGCTACATCTAAAGAGATCCCAATCATAACCCAGAGACTGCCCATTCATGTCAAGCAGAGCACCTCACTGGCCCTCTTCAAGAGAAATCTTGATGAGTGGATGGGAAATAGAAAGTTCACCCCAAGGATAACTCCAGTGTCTCTACTTGATAGAGGCACTGGGAACTAATGTCGGGTGGCACAATGCCAGGACACTTCTATGGACTAGGCTTGTAAAGGCTCCATGGCCATTAGCCTAGTACACAATTATGAACCTATGAACCCATGCCAATAAGTAAATGAAATAAACATGGGATTCACACGCACGATAATATGTACAGTAATACAATACAACATAAAATGCCAATAAGTAAATGAATTAAACATGGGATTCACACACAGTATAATATGTACCATAATACAATACAGCATAAAATGGCAGTAAGTAAATTAAATAAACATGGGATTCACACACACAATAATATGTACCATAATGCAACACAAAATGTCAATAAGTAAATGAAGTAAACATGGGATTCACATGCACAATAATACGTACCATAATACAATACAACATAAAATGTTGATTAGTGAATGAAATAAACATGGGATTCACACACACTATAATACGTACAGTAAAACAATATAAAATATTAATAAGTAAATGAAATAAACATGGGATTCACACGCACTATAATGTCTACCATAATACAATACAGCATAAAATGTCAATTAGTAATGAAATAAACATGGGATTCACACACATTATATTATGTACCATAATGCAACATAAAATGTCAATAAGTAAATGAAATAAAATAAGTAAATGAAATAAACATGGGATTCACAAGCAGTATAATATGTACAGTAATAAAATGCAACATAAAATGTCAATTAGTAAATGAAATAAACATGGAATTCACACAAACTACAATATGTACCGTAATGCAACATAAAATGTCAATTAGCAAATGAAATAAACATGGGATTCACATACAGTATAATATGTACCGTAATACAACACAACATAAAATCTCAATTAGTAAATGAAATAAACATGGGATTCACACACAGTATAATATGTACAGTAATACAATACAACACAAAATGTTAATTAGTAAATGAAATAAACATGGGATTCACATGCACAATAATATGTACCGTAATACAACACAACTTAAAATGTCAATTAGGAAATTAAACATGGGAGTCACACACACTATAATATAACACACACTATAATATGTACCGTAATACAATACAACATAACATGTCAATTAGTAAATAGAATAAACATGGGATTCACAAGCACTATAATATGTACTGTAATAAAATACAACATAAAATGTTAATAAGTAAATGAAATAAACATGGGATTCACAAGCACAATAATATGTACCGTAATACAATACAACATAAAATGTCAATAAGTAAATGAAATAAACATGGGATTCACAAGCACAATAATATGTACCGTAATACATTACAACATAAAATGTCAGTAAGTAAATGAAATAAACTTGGGATTCACATGCACTATAATATGTACCATAATACAATACAGCATAAAATGTCTATAAGTAAATGAAATAAACATGGAATTCACATGCACGATAATATGTACCGCAATACAACACAACACAAAATGTCAGAAAGTAAATGAAATAAACATGGGATTCACATACAGTATAATATGTACCGTAATACAATACAACATAAAATGTCAGTAAGTAAATGAAATAAACATGGGATTCACACGCACTATAATATGTACCGTAATACAATACAACAAATGTCAATTAGTAAATGAAATAAACATTAGATTCACACAGTGTATAATATGTACCATAATACAATATATAAAATGTCAGTAAGTAAATGAAATAAACATGGGATTTACAGACAGTATAATATGTATCCTAATACAATACAACATAAAATGTCAGTAAGTAAATGAAATAAACATGAGATTCACAAACAGTATAATATGTACCGTAATACAATACAGCATAAAATGTCAAATAGTAAATGAAATAAACAGGCAGTTGACACGCACTATAATATGTACCGTAATACAATACAACATAAAATGTCGATTAGTAAATGAAATAAACATGGGATTCACATACACTATAATATGTACCATAATACACTACAACATAAAATGTCAATAAGTAAATGAAATAAAATGGGATTCAGATGCAGTATAATATGTACCGTAGTACAACACAACATAAAATGTCAATTAGTAAATGAAATAAACATGGGATTCACATGCAGTATAATATGTACCATAATACAATAAAAGATAAAATGTCAAATAATAAATGAAATAAACATGGGATTCACTTGCAATATAGTATGTGCAGTAATATAATGCAGAATAAAATGTCAGTAAGTAAATGAAATAAACATGGGATTCACACGCACTACAATATGTACCGTAATACAACACAACATAAAATGTCAGTAAGTAAGTGAAATAAACATGGGATTCACATGCACGATAATATGTACCATAATACAACACAACATAACATGTCAGTAAGTAAATTAAATAAACATGGGATTCACATACAGTATAATATGTACCGTAATACAATACAACATAAAATGTCTGTAAGTAAATGAAATAAACATGGGATTAACATGCGCTATAACATGAACGTTAATACAATACAGTATAAAATGTCAATACGTAAATGAAATAAACATGGAATTCACATGCACTATAATATGTACCGTAATACAATACAACATAAAATGTCAATTATTAAATGAAATAAACATGAGATTCACACAGAGTATAATATGTACTGTAATAAAATACAACATAAAATGTCAGTGAGTAAATGAAATAAACATGGGATTTAAACAAAGTACAATATGTACCGTAATACAATACAACATAAAATGTCAGTAAGTAAAAGAAATAAACATGAGATTAACACACAGTATAATATGTACCGTAATACAATATACCATAATACAATACAACATAAAATGTCGATTAGTAAATGAAATAAACATGGGATTCACACACACTATTATATGTACCATAATACACTACAACATAAAATGTCAATTAGTAAATGAAATAAACATGGGATTCACATGCACAATAATATGTACAGTAATACAACACAACATAAAATGTCAATTAGTAAATGAAATAAACATGGGTTCACATACAGTATAATATGTACCATAATACAATAAAAGATAAAATGTCAAGTAGTAAATGAAAAAAACATGGGATTCACACGTACTATAATATGAACTGTAATATAATGCAGCATAAAATGTCAATAAGTAAATGAAATAAACATGGGATTCACACGCACTATAATATGTACCATAATACAATACAGCATAAAATGTCAATTAGTAAATTAAATAAACATGGGATTCACACGCACTATAATATGTACCGTAATACAATATAACACAAAATGTCAATTAGTAAATGAAATAAACATGGTATTCACATGCACAATAATATGTACTCTAATAAAATACAACATAAAATGTCGATTAGTAAATTAAGTAAACATGGGATTCACACACACGATAATATGTACTGCAATACAATATAAAATATTAATAAGTAAATGAAATCAACATGGGATTCACACACACTGTAATATGTACTATTATACAATACAGCATAAAATATCAGTTAGTAAATGAAATAAACATGGGATTCACATACAGTATAATATGAACTCTACTACAATGCAACATAAAATGTCAATAAGTAAATGAAATAAACATGGGATTCACACGCACAATAATATGTACCATAATACACTACAACATAAAATGTCAATTAGTAAATGAAATAAACATGGGATTCACATGCACAATAATATGTACAGTAATAAAATACAGCATAAAATGTCAATAAGTAAAAGAAATAACATGGGATTCAGACGCAGTATAATATGTATCGAAATACAACACAACATAAAATGTCAATTAGTAAATTAAATAAACATGGGATTTACATACAGTATAATATGTACCATAATAAAATAAAAGATAAAATGTCAATTAGTAAATGAAATAAACATGGGATTCACACGCACTATAATATGTACTGTAATATAATACAGCATAAAATGTCAATAAGTAAAGAAATAAACATGGGATTCACACGCAATATAATATGTACTGTAATACAATACAGCATAAAATGTCAATTAGAAAAGGAAATAAACATGGGATTCACACACACAATAATATGTACCGTATTTGTACCGTAATACAATGCAACATAAAATGTCAATTAGTAAATGAAATAAACTAGGGATTCACATGCACGATAATATGTACCGTAATACAATACAACATAAAATGTCAGTAAATAAATGAAATAAACATGGGCTTCACAAGCACAATAATATGTACCGTAATACAATACAACATAAAATGTCAATAAGTAAATGAAATAAATATGGGATTCACATGCACAATAATATGTACTACAATACAGCATAAAATGTCAAATAGTAAATGAAATAAACATGGGATTCAAACACATTATATTATGTACCATAATGCAACATAAAATGTCAATAAGTAAATGAAATAAACATGGGATTCATATGCAGTATAATATCTACTGTAAAACAATACAACATAAAATGTCAATAAGTAAATGAAATAAACATGAGATTCACACACAGTATAATATGTACCGTAATACAATACAACATAAATTGTCAATTAGTAAATGAAATAAACATGGGATTCACACGCACTACAATATGTACTGTAATGCAACATAAAATGTCAATTAGCAAATGAAATAAGCATGGGATTCACATACAGTATAATATGTACCGTAATGCAACACAACATAAAATCTCAATTAGTAAATTAAATAAACATGGGATTCACACACAGTATAATATGTACCATAATACAATTCAACATAAAATGTCAATTTGTAAATGAAATAAACATGGGATTCACATCATCTATAATATGTACCGTAATACAATAAAACATAAAATGTCAATAGGTAAATGAAATGAACATGGGATTCACATGCACTATACTATGTACCATAATACAATAGAGCATAAAATGTCTATAAGTAAATGAAATAAACATGGAATTCACATGCACGATAATATGTACCGCAATACAACACAACACAAAATGTCAGAAAGTAAATGAAATAAACATGGGATTCACATACAGTATAATATGTACCGTAATACAATACAACATAAAATGTCTATTAGTAAATGAAATAAACATGGGATTCACACACATTATATTATGTACCATAATGCAACATAAAATGTCAATAAGTAAATGAAATAAACATAATGTCAATTAGTAAATGAAATAAACATGGGATTCACACTCACTATAATATGTACCATAATACAATACAACATAAAATTTCAATTAGTAAATGAAATAAACATGGGATTCACATGCACAATAATATGTACCGTAATACAATACAACATAAAATTTCAATTAGTAAATGAAATAAACATGGGATTCACACACAGTATAATATGCACCGTAATGCAATACAACATAAATTGTCAATTAGTAAATGAAATAAACATGGGATTCACACGCACTATAATATGTACCATAATACAATACAACATAAAATGTCAATTAGTAAAATAAATAAACATGGGATTCACAAGCACTACAATATGTACCGTAATGCAACATAAAATGTCAATTAGCAAATGAAATAAACATGGGATTCACATACAGTATAATATGTACCGTAATACAACACAACATAAAATCTCAATTAGTAAATGAAGTAAACATGGGATTTACACACAGTATAATACGTACCGTAATATAATACAACATAAAATGTCAATTAGTAAATGAAATAAACATGGGATTCACATGCTCTATAATATGTACCGTAATACAATACAACATAAAATGTCAGTAAGCAAATAAAATAAACATGAGATTCACACACACTATAATATGTACTGTAATGCAACATAAAATGTCAATTAGTAAATGAAATGAACATGGGATTCACACGCACTATAATATGTACCGTAATACAATACAACATAAAATGTCTACTAGTAAATGAAATAAACATGGGATTCACACACATTATATTATGTACCATAATGCAACATAAAATGTCAATAAGTAAATGAAATAAACATGGGATTCACATGCAGTATAATATGTGCTGTAATACAATACAACATAAAATATCAATTAGTAAATGAAATAAACATGGGATTCACACGCACTATAATATGTACTGTAATACAATACAACATAAAATTTCAATTAGTAAATGAAATAAACATGGGATTCACACGCACTATAATATGTAACATAATGCAACATAAAATGTCAATTAGCAAATGAAATAAACATGGGATTCACATACAGTATGACATATACCGTAATACAACACAACATAAAATCTCAATTAGTAAATGAAATAAACATGGAATTCACACACAGTATAATATATACCGTAATACAATACAACATAAAATGTCAATTAGTAAATGAAATAAACATGGGATTCACATGCACGATAATATGTACCGTAATACAACACAACTTAAAATGTCAATTAGTAAATTAAATAAACATGGGATTCACACACATTATAATATGTACCGTAATACAATACAACATAAAATGTCAGTAAGTAAATGAAATAGACATGGGATTCATAAGCACTATAATATGTACCGTAATGCAACATAAAATGTCAATTAGTAAATGAAATAAGCACTATAATATGTACCGTAATGCAACATAAAATGTCAATTAGTAAATGAAATAAACATGGGATTTACACGCACTATAATATGTACCGTAATATAATACAACATAAAATGTCAATAAATAAATAAATGAAATAAACATGGGCTTCACAAGCACAATAATATGTACTGTAATACAATACGACATAAAATGTCAATAAGTAAATTAAATAAATATGGGATTCACATGCACGATAATATGTGCTATAATACAATACAGCATAAAATGTCAATTAGTAATTGAAATAAACATGGGATTCACATGCACTATAATATGTACAATAATACAATACAATATAAAATGTCAATTAGTAAATGAAATAAACATGGGATTCACTTGAGCTGTGTGAATTTCCTGTGGTCTAATATATCCCCTCAGTACCCATAACCAGAAACTCGCCACCTTTTTTGCAATAACCAAAATAAGTATTTCTTTACAGGCTCAAGTCCACCTGCACCCCTTCCATGCTGTAGCTATGCCTCCCCTTCTTTTATTATTCTAATTTTTAAATTTCTGCAAAATAAAGAAAAAGCATTAATTACAATATAAAAGCATTAGCAGTGCTTTTCTAGACTGCCACAGTGATAGAGAAAGAACAATGGATGTATACAAAGGTAAAATGCATCCCAACAATTTGTACTGATCAATATAATATGAGGAAAAGTGACTCAAGTATCTAGCGTCGGCATGTTAAAGCAGGCAATACCTCTAAGTGCATGAAGGGAAAACATTTTATAGAGGTACTTGGATATTTCTGTTGTGGCCACCTTCTACCTCCTTACCTAAAAAAGAAATGTCTAGTTCCCTCCACTATAGACTTGACTTCCTGTCTGCTATATCCCATACTTACAAAATTCTTTTCCAGATGTTCCAACTCTCTTTCCATTCTCTGACTGTCCACTGTCAGTCTTGAAACTCTCAGGGTTTTGTCCCTTCATAACAATAGTGAATACTTGGGAGGGGTGCATACTGCTCTGTGAATCTAGGTATTTTTATGGCATTCTTTCCTAAAAACCTCAGTTTGGAAACTCCCATCCTCAGTTCTCAAAACTCTCACATCCAAGAAATCAATAGAAATTGGAGATTTACTAGCCGTACATTCTAAAAATGTTGTACTGTTATTCATATTAACAAGAAAGGACTCTAATGCCTCAGTGCCCCCTTCCCACAAAAGGAAGAGGTCATCCATAAATCTTCGATAAAGTACCACATTGACCTCTCTTAAGATGATGTCCTTTTCCCATTTGGCCATGAACAGGTTGGCATAGCTATTGGCACACGAAGTGCCCATAGCTATGCCATCCAACTGCCTGTACATTCTTTCTTCAAATAAAAAAAATATTGTTCTTCAATATGATCTCCACCAGGAAACACAAAAAATCTATTATTCTTGGTTTATAAGTAGCATCTTCCACTAAGTATTGCCTCAAATACTCTAGACCCAAATCATTAGGGATCATTGTAAATAAGGACTTCACATCCATGATGACCAGTAGACATTGGTCAGTGGAAGTTGTTCTGTTGACATGCTCAAACAAATCCCCCCCAAAAATGTTGTGTATCCTTTTATATTTTTAGTATTTTAAAATGTGTTAGTAACAGTGCTATTGCTTTAAATATAACTATGTGCTTAATTGGAGATGCTTGTGCATTGGTTGTAATTAGTTTAAAATAGAGGCAGTTGGATGAATGTATTATCTGATGAAGCAGCTTTGAGGCTGTGGTGCTAACCTGGTTTTTATTTTCTGTGCAATAAATGTTATGATCAGTTTGGCTGTGGTCTGGTACCTTCTTTTTTTGGATATAGCTGTATTTGTGTTGCTAAGGTCCTCAGTGAACTGAGTGTTCTCATATGAACAGTGCTTTGAGGTAGATCTCAAGGGGTACTATAGGTTAAGTTGTGTACCCCTCAGTTTACACAACTGAGGTGCTCAAGGTGTGGAAGCTTCATCATCTATGGCAGACTATACAGTCGGGGGCACTACGTACTGAACTTATGACCATACATCAGTGCATTTGAAATTTATTTATTTGTTATTACCATTTGTTTACCAGAATAATTCAACTAAGCTCAACACAGACTGTTTTCTATTGGAACCTTGCGGGAAAAGCTCTGTGCCTGAAGGCAAGAGATACTTTTTACCCATTACAAAGAACACTGTTAGACGATACTACAGTATAATATAGTAAAGTGTAAAAATTAGAATGCAGTGTTAGAATATCATAGCAGGATTATAGTCATAACTGTAGGCAGTTACTCTAACAAGTGAAACTATATCTGACAAAAGAGTTGAGTAATCATATAAAACAGTGCAAAAGAACCATTAAAAAACACAACAGCAATGGGGAGTAGAGCAGAAAAGCACTACATTCCTTACTTTTCTTAAACTTCACAAATGCTAAGATTGTGATTGTTTCTAGCAGCACAAGGAAGGAACACAGCAGCTTGTACATTGTACGTTTGCTAAAGGTCAGACCCACACAAGGGGTTAATGGCACACTAAAGATACACAGTGCAGCAGCTAGCATGCCCTGGATTCGTAATACTGCAGGTGCTTAGGGAGGTGTTCAACATTACAAGAAGGGCAGGCCTTTGTATCCCACGTGGTGCGATCCAGTGACCTACAAGTGAGTTATTCATAATCCTTACTTTCAAGAACTCATTCATTACAGCCAGAAAAAATAAGACTACTAAGACGTATAATAAGGACCAATCTTATTGCATTTATGAAAGTATATTGAAACTGCAACAGATGTGTGAACACATAAAACACTATACCCTTATCAGAATATCTTCTTCTATGGAACATTTTCATGGCTTGATGAAGTTAAAAGAGAAAAACATCTGAAATGTGGTTTGACAGACAGACGTATGGAAAAAACCTCCCCTGTCTGAAAAACATGAATCAATGAATGGGATATAACAGAACACAGTTTAAGGCGTTAGCTTTCTAGTTAATATGAACCAAAGATTACCACTGCCTGATTTATTCCCAGATGGGGCCAGAGGTATAGATAGCTATTTAGGTGCCAGCAAAAAAAAGACAAGCTTCCCTCCTTGGACTTAAGAAGAAAAAGAAAAGATCTTCTCTCATCTTAAACATTAACAAACTGCTTCAGTTTATGCCACACATGGAGTTCTAAAATATGTCAGTTCCAATCCTAATTGTGACGCTGGTTGGTATAGCAGAGCAGTCAGAGCCTGCCATTCTCTATTACTTTGTACCTGGGGCAACTGCCCCCTGCACTCCACCCACACTAAGCTTGTGAATAGGGCAATGTGTTCCCACACAGCATAAAATATAAATATGTTGCTACACCTTGCAGCATTCATAGGACTGCAGTATGCAAGAATGTGCAGCATTATTCAGAAGAATTCTGAGGAATCAGTGTGCACCAACAATGGGTCCACACTACAGTCACAAACATAAAGACTCATGTGACATAACGTGTCAGGCTGTAGTGATGCCAGTAAAATCTTCCTTTGCATGGTGCCAGCTGCATGTGGCTGCAGAGCTGCAACTGCAGAACCAGCACATCATGTGTGATATGAGTGCTTTAACATATGAATTTATATGTAAATGTGTATATTGTATACTGTGTATTTGTGTGTACTTGTTTTGGAAGGGCTCAGGTATATAGTGGTGACACAGAGCTGCACTTTCAGACAATTGCAGTGGACTCTCTCAACTTAGGCTAATCTTTAACTGCACTGTACCTCAGTATACATAGTGGAATTACTGTTTCTCATGCTACATATACCACTTCAGTATGCAATGGCACTAGATACATGCCTTCTGCAGAATGGCATATTACTTCTTCAGAATGGTATAAAATTCTGTCTAAACTGTGAGTAGACCCTTTCCTATATAATTCTGTATACTGGCATGGTACAGTGCATGCCATGTCTCAATTTTATCCACAGTATGGCTGACACACCTATATAGTGGAGCAAATATCTGCTCAACTTAAAAAAACAGTACCAAAACCATTTTTTTTTTTCACACATCAGAAGAGATTTCAGCAAAATCACCTTGGCTGGAATTTTAAACTGGTTCTGCACCACCAATGTGAATGATTTCTATTGAAAGAAAACAAAATATTTAGAGTTGAATTCTTATTGACATTGATATGTGTTGGCAAAGTGTAACTATTCTCCATCATGCAGTGGCCTTTACCCCTGTGTACCCTTTTATGTAATACTTGAAACAGAACCTTTCCCTGCAGTTACTTCATACAAAATGAGGGCAGTTTCCCACTTTGTGGTATCTCCACTCAAGGTGTCACCCCTCCCCAACTGCATACTATGATTTAAAGCAGTATGCCACACATTACAAGCATGATTCCTTTTTTGTAAGAGTGGCTCCTTCAGCTCTGTAACATCATATATAATAGCAAGAAAAAAGTTGCTTATCAGATTCACAAGAATTCTAATAACTTCAAAGTACAAGATGTAATTCATATTAGATAAAACTGTTGACAATGACATTTTGGTTACCAGGATGGACTGCTTTTCACAGCATGACCAGTTGCATATTCGGTCTGTTTTACATTCAAATCAGTAACATCAAGAATTTTGAAGCAAGCATGACTACATGAAAAAAATGGTACAAAACAATGTGCATGCATAATTATATAAAAGCAGAGTTGCATATAATAGAATGAAAAACTGAGATAGTAACTGTATAATATGAAAGGCATTGTACTTATGTTTCATATGGGTTAATGCAGGAAAGTAAATTAATGGTCAGTGTTTAACAACACAGTCTTAGAGAGACAGAGTTAAAATAATATACATGCAGACAGACAAATTGGTACATTTATATACAAGGGTGAGTCCTTATGGTTACATTAAAAAGTAGAGGTCGGAAGGGTATAAAGTAGTTACCTCAGTGGAAATCATTGTAAACTATGAATGCCTCTTGCATTTTGATATTTGCATTTATAACATTTTATTAAAGAATGAACATAGACCTCAACTTAACGCAGTCTGTCTTGTCAGTGAGAGACTGTCATGGTTTGGGAAAAAGTACAGAGAAACTATGATTTGAACAATGCAGTTTTGTAGTTGGGTGTTGTAGTATAGGACCACCTGCAGACTGACTCCTGAGACTGTAAGCCGGGGTGGCTGTGAAAAGTTTCATTGCAAGAGAATATGTGGTATCTTGTTGGAGTACTTCAAAAAGCAGGGAACTTAAAAGAAGGTTGGCTCTGGCTTGTACAGGAAGTCAGTTTGCCTTTGATAGTGCATAGCAATGTTATTTATGTCAGAGGGAACTAGTGTTGAAACAGCATATTTTATTTGATAAGGTCTACAGAGTTGTGTTTTTGCTTGAGCTGGTGGTGAAAAAAGGGAAGCCACATTCCAGTTGTGCAAGCAGAACACCTTTGACTATGACAGCCCTGACTGGAGCTGAAAGAAGTTGAGATATTTTATAGGACCAGAACAGGAGATGGTTGATTTTGATTCTCAGGTATTGAATGTGTTCCTGAAAGTTGAGGGATTTGTTGAGCCAAATGCTGAGGTACTGAAATGAGGTAGTTATTTTAGTGAAACTGTTGTCAAGCTCCATAATGCTGAGAGCTGGGGGCTTTCGTATGTCATTTCATAGGGCCTTTTCTTGGTTTTATTAGTACTGAGTAGTTTTTGGTTGATAAACTACTTGTTTAGTTTCACAAGATCTTCTTAAAGTTGGCTTTGGATGAGATGACATGCAGGATTGCATACGTAAATAACCATGTAATCAGTATGTAAGTGGAGCTGTATCTGTGGTAGGTCAAGTGGGAGTTTATTTATAAAATGAAAAGCAGTAATGGGGCAAGAATGTAACCCTGTGGAACATCTAATTGAATGTTGGCACTTTCTGATGGGGTGGAGTCATTTTTTTACAGTAAAAGACCTTTTCTCAACCACTAAGTGATTTCTAGATGGAAACTAATGTCTAAGAGGTGAGTAAGGAATACTGAGTGGTCAGCTGTGTTAAAGGTTCTGGATAGATTAGTGAACATGGCTCTAATTAGGTTCTCTTTATGTTAATAAGTTGTCACAATTTGTTGTAGCAGTTGTGGCCTACCATAAAAATGACTCGACAAAGCCAGAGTACAATTAAATCTGCCAAATGACCCCTTCTTTAAAATGTACACATGGAAGTGTTGCTTATGATATCATAGATGCTTTACATACTTCTTTTAAATGTATATGTTTCATGCTCCTTTTGACTAATAGGCAATAAGTAAATTAATGTGTGAAACAAGTCTTTTTAACATATAATGTGTATATATCTATATATATCTATCTGTATATCTATATATATATCTATATATATATATATATCTATATCTATCTATATCTATCTATATATATATATATATATATATATATACATATATAAATATATATAGATAAGTGTGTTTGTGTGTGTGTGTGTGTATATATATATATATATATATATATATATACACACACACACACACATATATATATATGTATACACAAACACACACATACACACACATATATATAGATATAGATAAATGGATATAGATATAGGTATTTAAATCTTTAAGTTCTTTTCCTGTGTGACACACTGAAAAAATACCAAGTCATGAAGGCATGCCACTTGATCTGTAAGTCACATTACACAAAGGTTGATTTCAGATATATTTCTCTTTATTTGTGTGATGAATTTCAAATCCCATGAAATAGGAAGTATGCAATCACTTCTTTGATCTTAAAGTACACTAAAACATTGAACTTCCATCATCCTACCATGCAGTTTTGTTACTAACTATGGATTGCAGAATTTATGAGACAATATGGCAACCACAAAAATCTAATAATTCTGTGCTTACTCAACATATAGCAAGCAGGTACCAAACCTATATGAAAAGTTATAACATTCAAGAGGAAACGTCGGTGATCTGCAGGTTAATTTACTTGAATGTTCATAATTCTGGCTAAAGATGGGTTTTGAATTTTATTATGTTAATGAGTATTTAATAGTGTGCTAGGTCTGTATTCATTGTTTTATTACTTTGAGATTTGCTAAATCTGCTTAATATTGAGGTTGCGCAATTTTAATTAATCTGCATTTGGCACATATTTGTTATGAACATGCTGATGGTTTAAAATTATTGGTCAGTCAGCACTTTATTGAAGTGCTATAGCACTTGAAATTATATAACCCATTAGGATATATGATTTAAATCAATTATATTATTTGTTGCAGAACAAAGTAACTGTCACGTTTCATACACAGACATTTTAATTAGCTGTATACATGCTGCTTAATATTCTTTACCTTCATTGAAATGTTCTAGTATGACCTACCAGTAAGCAAATAAATGAAGACAAACATCTAGAGCTCAAAATTCCTAAAACATTGAACATCATGACATCTTTCTTCTATTAGAGTGGCTTTCACATCAATGCTCCTTGCAGGAAGTTGTTATTCTGTACCCCTAACCTAATTTGATCAAGTTGAGATATCTCCAAATGGGAACGAAATGAAAACTTCATGCTAGCAGTTTTAATTCAAATGGGCTCAGAATGTCCAGCTTCATTTAATCGGTAATTAGCTGAATATTTTAATTTAACCCTGTATTTGGAAGAAAGCATGCATACTTGGTAATTATCAACTGTTTATTAGAATACCTTTAAAATATTACCACGCAGATATACTCTTACAAGGGGTTATGCTATCTTAATTCTTCTATTTTGCACATTGCATTATTTTATTGCCAATCAAATATATCTTATACAGGCCAATATTGCCTGTTATGTTTCATTTTGATTTTGTATTATGCTTAGTCTAGTAAACACAGTAATAATTGAACTCTGAAGCTTAAATCTGAAACAGAATTTAAAGTCATAGATATATGAGGAAGGCGGGAGTGGCAGAGAAGTATGTAAGAGTGGTACAGGTTATGACACCGGTGAGATCTGCAGTGGGAGTGACAGATGCATTTAAGGTGGAGGTGGGATTACATCAAGGATCAGCTCTGAGCCCTTTCTTATTTGCACTGATGATGGACAACTTGACAGATGAGATCAGACAGGAGTCCCCGTGGACTATGATGTTTGCAGATGACATTGTGATATCTAGTGAGAGTAGGGAACAGGTGGAGGAGACCCTGGAGAGGTGGAAATATGCTCTAGAGAGGAGAGGAATGAAGGTCAGCCAGACTAAGACAGAATATATGTGTGTGAATGAAAGGGAGGGTAGAGGAATGGTGAGGATGCAGGGAGTAGAGTTGGCAAAGGTGGATGAGTTTAAATATTTGGGGTCAACAGTTCAGAGTAATGGCGAGTGTGGAAGAGAGGTGAAGAAGAGAGTACAGGCAGGGTGGAATGGGTGGAGAAGTATGTCAGGAGTGATTTGTGACAGATGAGTACCAGTAAGAGTGAAAGGGAAGGTCTACAAAAGGGTGGTGAGAACAGCTATGTTATATGGGTTGGAGACGGTCACATTGACAAAAAGGCTGGATGTGGCAGAGTTAAAGATGTTAAGATTTGCACTGGGTGTGATGAGGGTAGACAGGATTATGTATAAGTATATTAGAGGGTCAGCCCAGGTTGGACAGTTTGGAGACAAAGCTAGAGAGGCGAGATTGCGTTGGTTTGGACATGTGCCGAGGAGGGATGCCGGGTATATTGGGAAAAGGATGCTAAGGATGAAGCTGCCAGGTAAGAGGAAAAGAGGAAGGCCTAAGATAAGGTTTGTAGATATAGTTAGAGAGGACATGCAGGTGGTTTGGTGAGACAGAGCAAGATGCAGAGGACAGGAAGACATGGAAACAGGTGATCCACTGTGGTGACCCCTAACCTGGAAAAGCCAAAAGAAGAAGATAGTTACTCACTCCCTTCATCCCAAGTCACATCTCACAACCATTTCCAACCTCCTACTCCACTTCTTTTATTTTTCCATTTACCATACCTTATACACTTCATCTCTGCAGACCTTTTTCTCTACCTCTTTCTCTTTCCTCCCTACTCACCTAAGCTACCTGAAGACACTCTACCCTCCGCTCTTATAATCTCCTTTTCTTTCCATCCTTCTTCATTCTATAACCATAATAAGAGCAACATCTCTCATGCATCCCTCATACTAAGACATCACTCTATTTTTCCCTCACTGTCAGGTAATTTCTTTTAAATATTTCATTAGAATTATCTCATGTCTCATTTATTGTATAATTATCTATGTAACAAATAATATGACTATTAGCTTTGCCTCATGTATTTTCTCCAAATCATGTTATTGTTTTTCATTGCACTCTATTATAAAACACTGGTTCTATGCTTTTCTTATTACATAATTTTCACTCCTATGTTTTGTAGTATAATATGATATTTTATGATTTAAAATATTAGTAACTGATTTTTGAAAGATTGTGACTGTGGATCTTTTCTCCCGAGATATCTGCTGAAAATGGGAACTTTCTTGCCCCGACAGACTTTCCTGTTAAATGTCAAATGCATAAATAAAACAAATAAACAAATATATATATTAGCATAAGGGATGACTTACCATTACTTTATGTTGTTTGAAACAGATTCTGATGTAAATGTATTTAAGATTTCAGACAGAAATTCATAATTTTACTATCTGCTTGAGTGACACACTAATGGGCTTGTTTAACAGGGGTCTTAAAAGAAAGACAGGCAAGAGAAAAAGGTGGGAGTGAAAAGTGGATGTAGTACCTATGTGTGACTACTAAATCTTTTCAGAAGTTTGTTTTACTTTCCAAATAATCAGAATATTAGATGGCTATATTACAGGATCATGAAGACTTTTTATGGAAATGAAAAGCTACATCTGAATTTTAGAACAGTAGCAATTAAGTACTAAGACAACCAGAGAAATAAATTGGTAGGTCATCAACATATTTTAACAAAAGGATTGTAGAAAACAGAAAGTTCTCAGATGGAAGTTAAGGATGTTCAAAGAGACCAGTACAAGAAAAGCAGTAAGGGAAATTACCTGGAATAGCATATATTGATTAGGAAAGGGAAAAATCAGATAGGAAAATGAAAAAAGAATTAATTTATGTAAAGAAAGAGCAGAGGAAGACTTAATAAATGCTACTGAGGGAAGTTTACTTTGAAAGATAAAGTGACAAGTAGATGATTCTAAGTAGAGACAATAAATGGAGTACTGGAAGCAAGAGAAACAGGCATACTTTCAAAAGAGAAACATGCTCTGAGGACAGTAGATGATGCAAGAGGGTAATGCATCTGAAGTAGTAAGTTAAAACTACAGTGAGTAGTGCCATATTGTAAGAAGAGATGCTGGCTAGAAGATCCAGGATAGATACAAAGAAGAGGCCTTGGTAATTGAAGGCTCAGTCACCCTAGGGGATAAATAGTATTAGAAAGATAATAGAAGAGTTTACATTTTAATGAAACTGGTCTCGGAGATTAGACATAGAACTAAATGAACAGAAGTGAGTAAGATGGTCTTTGGAATTAGGATGCCAGTAGCAACATATCAGCATAAACTGATCTAGATAACCTGGTTAATAAAATGACCAAACAGGTGGCAGAATGTTCTAAGGAAAAGGCTTTGGAGTTATATTTTGTCTGACATGTTACACATGCCAGGTACAAGTATTGAATGATAGGAAGGGATCTGCATGTATAAAGAATGGCACAGAAATTGGTCAAAGATGATATCTTTGGACTTTACAGATGATTGGGGGAAGGCTTGATAGAGAAAGGGAGACAATCTTTATATCAAGAGCACAGGGAGGAGTAGCAATAGTAAAAGATAACAAGAAAAGATTTGTCACCACAATCATATCATGAAACTGGGATGGAATCAGGGAGGAAAAAAATAACAACACCAACAGACATAGTCAAAGTTATTTCCAAAGACTTAAACTTTACTTGAGACATAAATAGAACATGCTGGCAAGACAGATATCTGTCTCAAAGGATCCACATACTTTAAAATAGGCTCCCCTTCCATGTGAAGCAGAGTCCAGCTTTAACCCTATTCAACTGTAACCTTGACCATTGTATGGTAAATCAAAAATTCACCCCTGGTTTGGTCTCAATGTCTGTGACAGACAGAAACTGACAGTAAATATACATTAAAATATGCCCCTACAAAACCTTTAGCAACCTCCTAAGATAACAAGCCCTGGTGATTGTTAGCCTGGTATATACTTATAAACCTTCCTAGACATATAGAAATAGAGACAGAAGATGGGACAGATGCCAGGACTGTTATTACTGGTAATAATAGATATAGATGGTGTTACTGAAACATGCATGCGTGGCAAGAAAGAGTTTATCACTGAGGGTCAAAGATATAAGATGCTTAATAATGGCACAGAAGGTAGGAAGGAGTAAAGGAATGAAATTTATTTACATAAAAAGATGGTATCAAATGAAAGATAAAACAGGATGAAGACTTCTCTTATGAACAGATTGAATGCCAAGGGTTACATCCTAAGATAAGTGCCTAAGTAGTTAAACAAGAAGAAGAATGTGAACTGAAACAGTGAATCAACTATCAGACATGTTACGGGAAAAATATATTAAACTGGAGCACAAAATAATGAGGGCTGGGAGAAAGGAAAGGGTTGTACTAATCTGTGTAGATTTGAATCTGTCATGAACAGTGTAGGAGATCCCTTCTTTCAGGAATGAGAGGGACTGGGAGAAAGGAAAGGGTTGTACTCATCTGTGGTAGATTTGAATCTGCCATGAACAGTCTAGGAGATCCCTTATTTCAGGGCTGCGAGGGACTGCCAGAAAGGAAAGGATTGTACTCATCTGTGGTAGATTTGAATGTGCCATGAACAGTCTAGGAGATCCCTTCTTTCAGGGCTGAGAGGGAGTATACATTGATACAGGTCTTGGACAAAATGGATTCACACATTTGAGGAGAGACTATAGTAGAAGGAATAAATGCTCTGGAAAAGATCCTAACAAAGGCAGAGTAGATTAAGGAAGCCCAAGTGATAGTGCCATCAGCCAACATTGATCGTGATACGACATGGTTTAAAGTAAAATAGAGTATCAGTCCTATGACAAGTCACCATTATACAGTTTAAAAAGGTGGATTATGAAGAGCGCTGGGGAAGAATGTTAAAAATGAGCTGCAGTTTCATGGCAACCTGAGTGTGTGAGCAAGCCATGAGAAAAACAAACAAAAAAAAAGAGGTAAAGAATAAAGTCCATAGAAAGAAATATGAATCTAGCAATCAGTCTTAGAGAGATGGCATGTAACAGGTTAAAGACTGGAGGTGGGGAGATTGAGGTGCACAGTATAAGATCACTAACAAATAAGGTGAGACCAACAGAAGTGCAGACGAATAGGAGCGTATAGAAGAAAGGAGAAATGGTTTTCCATGTACAGTGCAGAAACCAGGAAGATAATGGTAATTTAAGTAAAGTTCGGTAGGTAGGGAGGGTGGTGCAGGCAGCGAAGAATCAGGAGTCCTCTCTCACTACTTCACTCTCACTCTTCCCTAAGGCAGGGCGCTTGCCTTTGAAGGAGCTAGAGCAGAGTCGATCAGTATTTGTTCACACAACGAATGATATGGAGGATGCAAAAAGGAAACGGGTTGTTCTTAGGGAGAATAAGCTACACGTTCTAAGTAAGCTGCTTCCCAGGATGCTCAAGAATCTGTTCATTGCTCTGGCAGGTGCCCGGAGAAGATCCTCATCAATCATTGGCAAGTGAAGAAGCACCAGAGGGAAGGAAGATAAAACATTTTTTAAGAGTGAAGCAGCAAAAATATAGGAAACTATCCTTGATGACAAGGAAAGTAAAGAAAAACATTTTATAATTTGGCTAGCTAGTTTCTGACAAGGCAGTAACTTCAGAATAAAAAAGAATAATATGCTTATGGCAGTAGGGCAAACTGCTGCACTCTACAAAATATGAAGGAGAACTAGATTATTATAAGTTTATTTTTGGTGATGGTGAGAGTGCAGTGAACATTGGAAGAAATATGGATGCTACATTGATTCTTGTTGTCAACAGAATGCCAGAGCTTATTCTGCTTAACCAAGGAAAGTGACTGCTTGCTGACATTATGGTCTGAGTAACAGTGGTTTGTGTCTTTCACAGAATATGATAAAGCCTGACTTAAACATCAAGGGTCGAATGCCATTAAATCAGTTTGATCATGTTGCTGTCATAATACTGAACAAGGACACAGTGTCTCCCTTAACAATGGCTTGATTTTCACCAACCCTGGCAGCCGGGGGGAAAGAAAAGTGGAATAGAGAGAAAGAGGGAGTGAATATAGCAAGCATCAATCTATCAACTTTTCTAATGGTTGATTCAGTACCAATCTTGATGGTGTCATAGATCAGCCTTGGTATTTTTCATGGGTCAGCACACTTAACATTGTGAATAGACATCAAAACAACCTGTGTCTCTTAATCGTGTTTTGATCTGTTTTAGCTATCCTAAATTCCGTCTGAAATGCAGTTTGTTTGTGTCTTTCGGCTTTTCCCGGTTAGGGGTCACCACAGTGGAACTCCGGTCCGCTAATGATTGGCAGTAGATTTTTACATGCTGGCTTGCTGGGCCTAACGCACAACCTTCAATGAAGGAACGCCCATCCATGCATGTCACCACACAGAAGACGCTCTAACTGACAATCGAATGGGCAACATCTAACTGTGAGGTGACAACGCTGCCGCAGCACCACCACCGCAGTGCATTGAAATGTCGAAATCATATCTGGCAATGTACTGAGACTTGCTTAACTCATTTAGTTCTAGATAGCAGGATACTAAATAACAGCTTTCCTTCCTGAGAGATTCTAAGACAGGAAACCACTTGCTTCCTGAGAGATTTTTGCCAAAATCCTATATTTAAAACACATTTCATTAGATTTATATCATCTGATAAATAGTATGAATTACAAAAAATGTAGACTATGTTAGGTATGTGATAGACAATAGACTATACAGTGGTGTTAGTATCAGATGTCTGTTTGTAAATGAAGTTTTTACTACATATCAATGAAAGAAAAAACAAAAAAATATAGCTGCTAAGGTCAAACAAAGGGTTATAACTCTGTATGTGTGCAGAATAGATCCAAGGTATCAGCCCTGGAATTGTTTAGATCTTTAAGAGCCTTCCACTGATGTATGACAATAGGGGATATAACATGCTGCCATTTTATGATATTGTCAAATCTGTGCAAATTATGCATATAGTAATTTTACAATACCTCCAAATAATAATAATAATAATAAATAATAAACCATAGCACCACCACTACCTTACTCTCCTTTACTAGCATTATCCTTCAGCATAAAAACAATGGCTATCTCTCCTCTGTTACTTTCCTAGACCTATCTAAAGCATTTGACATGGTCCCACACAAACAACTCATCTCTGTCCTCAGTAACCTATTCTTCTCTCAATCAGTCACCAACTGGTTTCAGAGTTACCTGTCTGACCGCCAACAATCTGTTGTATGATAGAATGACATATCTCCCCAACTACCTGTCTCCATAGGGGTTCCCCAAGGATCCATCCTTGGACCCCTACTCTTCTCAGTTTACACCAATAATCTAGCCTCTGCCACCAAACATGGCACACTCATACAATACGCAGATGACTCAACCATCATCTGCTCAGCCCAGTCCCTACCCAAACTGCAAAAAGTCACACAGGAAGCCTTTTCCTCTGTTGAAACCTGGTTATCCGATGCCCAATTAATACTCAACCCAAACAAAACTAAACTACTCATCTTCCAATCCACCAAACATACTCAAAACAACTCTCACTTTAACATCACAGCAAAAGACAACACCACTATATACCCAACTGAACACACCAAATTGCTAGGAGTGGAAATAGACAATAAACTAAAATTTGACATTCACATATCCATGACCATAAAAAAAGTCCACAAAAAACTAGGAGCATTATACAGAAATAAGCAACTTCTCACCAAAGCAGCAAAGATTTCAATAGCAAATTCCCACCTTATCTCCACCCTACATTATGCCTCTCCAATATATACCAACCAAAGGCAATGCGATCTAAACAAGCTAGAGACCTGCTACAACATCGCCAAGTTCGCCACAGGGGCATCCTGCCATAGTCACCACTGTCTCTCACTTGCTGAACTGGGCTGGCTTGAACTCCCTCACCTCCTTCAATGGTATCAACTCTCACTCGCCCACAAACTAGTAAACCATCCACTAAATGTCTCATCCCTCCAGAATCTACTCCAACCCTATCACACCATCAGACCACTAAGATCCAGCAACAAAAATCACTTGCAGATCACTAAAGCCAATAACTCTGCTGGTGAAGCACTATTCTCTTGTGCCATAGCCAAATTATGGAACTCCCTCCCACCCACAATTATCTCTGTACCATCATGCACCCACTTCAAAACTTTACTAAAAGCACACCTAAAAACATGCTGGCTACACCCTTGCAACTCTCACTCTAATATCACCCACCCCATCCAACCACTACCTTTCTTTCCACCCCACTAACTACCTTGATTATAGCAAGCTTAGATGCTCATAAGCCTAGTACTTATTATACAGCAGGAACGTCTTATTGTAACATTTGTTAATGTCTGTTATGTACTTCACAGATAAAGATTCTAGTTGTCTACTGATGTACTATGTTCTTCATCTGTAAATATGTTTGTAATTAATTGCTATGTTAATCAATTTGTTAATCGCTATGTAATCTAATGTAACTACTGTCTGTTTATTTTAACTGTGGAGCTTTCTCCCCGAGCCTCCGCTAAAAATGGACCTACGTCCAGTCGGACACTCCCAGTCAACAAATGTAAATAAATAAATAAAATAATAAATAAAATAAATAAATAACAATAATCTACAATATCATTTGTGTTAGCTGGCAGGTATCAGTGACAACATAATGAGATTTAATATTTTGAATAAGATGGCACTATTTGTTCACCTGTAGGTCACATGGCTTTTATGAAATGAATGCAGTTATAAAAATATATGCAGTAGTCATAACTGCTTTACCCAAAGAACATTTAAATCTCAGAATCCCTTCACATTATCCAACATTTTGTAATGTCATTTGTCCTGGTCCCCTTCAATAAACACATCACACTGAATGACATTTGACGACCTTTGTTAAAACTTCCATAACATAGCTTTGATCACCAGAATTTATTAATTACAGCTGGATATAGTATAGTTGATGCTAGACACAGCATAAACATTCTTGTAACGTTAATTAGGACAGCGTACCTGCTTATCCTGCACCAGTAAGCAGCGTCTATACCTTTGCTTGCTTACTTTACTTATGAAGCAGCATCTCATCTCACTTCATGCACTATCCATTGAATTACCTTCCAACCAAATAAGTAGCATCCTTACCTCCGTTTGCTTATCCATTCAGCAAACTTCCTCCAGCTACTCATTTCCTTTCCACAAATCCTTGCAATGAACCTCCAGCAACCAAAGGTGGAACAGAAGAGGGCAAGCCTGTCCCTCTTCTCTGCCAACCAGCCTGATCAGGCTGTTCCCCCTCCCTCCTACCAACATTTTCTAACCAACTACCCCCCATAAAAGAGAGGGTTAAGCCAAACATCATTCGGTGTACCCATTTGTAACCAAATCCAATCCCTTTCATCAACCCCAAAACCCTAACATACCAGTACTGAAACATACCAGTACAGAAATGTGCCTTGATGAACCTAATTAAAATAGCATTACCTGTGACCCCCTTGTACCACACCAGACATCCCCTCCAACCGAATACATTCCTCTTCACTCCACTTCCGTCAAGAAACTGACCAGTGCTCCCTGTGTTAACTGCGCTCTGTGACCACATTGCACCACTCTGGTAACCAGGACCTGTTCTGTGACCAATATAGTCAAAAGCAGAACCAACCACCCTGCCGATTCAATCACCTTCCACGCTACTTTCTTCATGCCTCAAGTACTGCTACCTGCAAAAGAAAGAACAATGTAAATTCTCTGCATGCACCAATCAAACTTTCTTAATGACATGAAACAATGTCAAAGCACGCCTTGCCCTTAAACTGCCCCTACTAACTTGCTCTAGCTCCCCCACCTCAACCTAACACTACCTTAATCACCCTACCAACTACCCCACATGATTACTGAAACCCCTGTTAACAGGGGCTATTTATATCACAGATGCCATGTACATTAGAATAAAACCAATATTAATGTCCTGTTTTGACATGTCATGCTAAACCATTAAAGTATGTACAACAGCAACTTATGTGAACTGTAATAGTCCCCAATCCCCCAAACTAAGCTGAATGATCTGAAATGTGCACATAGCCACAAGACTCCCAGCCATGGAAAGACCACCATATTTCCCATCTCACCCGGACCCCTGTAGCAACAACTGGTCCCCTTTACTCAGCCGTCAATTGATCCACTAACTGCTGCCACTCTGCACCACTGCCACCTGCGACCCCATTGCAATCTGCAAAACAAAGAAAACTAACTCCTGTTGCTACAAAAATGTGACCATCTTACTCACTGCCAAGACCTACCTCCATGTCCCTAACTAATTGTAGCTACTTCCTCATGACCAATGGAACTGCCTTACCGTGCTCCCACACCTGTCGACTAACAAACTACCATCAAAATTGCCTTCTAGCGACCACAACTGAAGCTAGGCCCACAACCTCAGCACCTCCCTCAATATTAATAAATAATGTAGATCACCATCCCTAGCCAACTGCCCTGAGTACCAACCCCTTAAATTCCTAGATACAACACCATAGTTACCTGCATCACCATAACCCTAACTACAACAACTTAATTAAAATAACTGACCTGCAATGTCAATGACCCACACCATGAAGAACAGCCTTAAACAGCAACTTGGCTCCAACTTCACTTTGGCACCTTTGTATCTGGCAAGTAAACATTGTCATACATGTGCAAAGAATCCCAAAAACCCTGCCTAACATATACCTGCTGACTTATGCTCATCAACGAATTACCTGATTGCACCTACTTACTCAAAATCCCATCCTACCCGAAATGCTCCACAAAACCTTATCCACCCATAAAGTCATACCTGTACCTGTACTGCACTACTACCAGCCCAAATCAGGATCAAATGTTATCCCTGCTACTCACTCCAAAACCTTACCTGATATACAACCTGAATAAAACTTGTTGCCATGGTTTAATTCACTGAAAATATCAAACCACTCCCCTTTCACATCGATACCTCCTTAGCCCTCTACCAAAACTGGATGGCTAAAAGCCACCCAAAGATCCCACCTAAGTCCTTACTGAAAACAATTGGCACAACATGTGTAAACAACCACACTTGGCCAGCTCATCAAGGCCCTAGAATCCTTAACTTAGTTGCCATCCATGATCCTGCAATCATGAAAAAAACCCAGACTCCCCAAACAATCCCCATTGCAGCATTACCGTGTCACCAACCTACCTCAAGTTACACCTCCACCACCAATGTGCCTTACCATCCCACACAGACAGATCTACCTGTAACCCTATTGTGCACCATTCCAACAAACACAACCTCCCTGCAACCAAAATCCATTACCTTTGAATCCCCTTTTGTCAGGGCACTCACGACTGTTCCTTCCATTCCCACGCTTCTGTGACCTTTGTGCACCACCAGAACAACCAGGACATACATTGAACCAGTCTTCATCACCTTCCAAATGCCCTTCTTTCTGGTCATTGGCCAATGCCTGCTCCATTTCCCAAACTTGCAATCTGTGACCTCACTCCATGAAGCTCCAGCCACCACAACCCTTTTGCACCAACATTCATCAACTGATGAGAACACCTCATTCGGACCACCAGCCGATACAAAGTCTTCTCTGGCATCATCCATGACCTCATTACATAGTTCTCCCAAAAGCCAAAATCCCAATGGCAGTACCACTATCTGCACAGAAGAAACAAGAATAAATCATCTGAAAGACATAACACAATAAAATGCCTCCTTAACATACCCATACCCATCAAATTAACCTCATCTTGAAAAACTGTTCTCATTTGGGTCCTAAAAGTTCATGTACCGCAAAGTTCCCAAATTCATCTCAAATGACTTGCTGGACTTATTTTTTTGACAGCTGAAAGCTTCCAGTCACTTTGATTTCTATTCAGTTCTGCTGAAGTGTAACTTAATAAGTGCTTGAACGATCACCACCTCCTAGTCATTAGAGGCCAAATGTAGTAAAATATGCAAAATACTAGCTCCCCACCCCACTGGAAAGAAAAGTACAAGAAAATATTAAGGGAGCAGATGTCCTGCCGACCAATTAATTCTAAACTGAATGTCACTTGATCCAAGGAATTTATTGTATTATTTGGAAAAAAAAAAAACACATTCATTTACCAACTTCAAGAATCCATACAGTTGAGAAATATTTCCCACCCCTCCTATGCTCAGAATTCACCACCAACACCCCCTCCTCCATGAACGCAAGTGCCTCCAGTGCATGAACAAGAAAAGCCGCCATTTATGGGCAACCCTCCAAGTCACTGAATGCTCCCAGCAGCAAACCACCTATTACCAAGCCACTAAAACTGGCATTATGTCCACATTCCTCCTTTGGATGGCACAAAGTCCCAAAACTCAAGAAAATGCCACTTCATAACTAAACTCCCAAGATCACATAACTTTCTCTGTTCTTTTCCATTTCCCCAAGAACTGACCAAAATACAAGACAAAATCCAGACACTCTAACAGTTCTCCGTAGTTGGGATGCAAGGCTGTGAGCCAATGCCACAGGGAGCAAACCAACAGATCCAAGGCCAATTTGAGAATTGCAGAACCCTTAGCAATGAAGCACTCAACCACTGTCGCGTTGACAAATATCTTTTTTTTTTTTTGCACTGCGACCAACCACCACCATGCCTGCAAAAGCACCCATAACGCACACCAGACAGCCAAAACCCCCAAATAGACTAGTATAAACAAAATCCATCACTCAATTAGATATCATTATTCAGTGAGCTGCACTTCAAGGGTTCTCACAATCCCCAGTGCTTCTCCACAGCCACAATTTATGAAGCACAAACTAAATTATGAAGTGCATACCCCACCAGAAGTCTGAATATCTGGACATTCTGGATGAGAAGCCCATTACGCCTGTAAATTATCCCTGCCCCATTCCCCTCAAAACCTATTCATGCCATGAGCATGCACAAATAACGGCCAGAATGTGTGGGCACCACAAAGAAGCTCCTATACACCCAATGCTACCCCCAAGCTATGAAATCACAATATGAACCTCCAGAGAAAATTCGGACAGCATCATGGTTGACTCATCCCCCCATTAACCTTACCAAAATGACTGTGATAGGAGCAACCTGTAAAGTCAATTAGAATAATAGTTACAAACTGTCCTCGGTGTCATGCATTTTATCACCTGAGCACCATTAATCTGCATTTGTCTTCATTATTAAAGTTGCTGACTGGGATCACACACACGAGGCAAAACGCAAGCTCCAAAGGACAAGCATAATCCCCCATAAAGTGTTGCTTCAGTCTGAACTCAAATAATATACTCATTGTCAGCTTACCCTCTCTCTCTGAACAGTCTATACATCCTGTAAAAGAAAACCGTCACTTGTCTTGCTTCCTGACGGCACTGCAGCACAGGATACCCACCCCAATACCTCATGCAACCCCAAAATTGGAAAATCTACAGCAATATCTGGACATCCTGCAACATATGCTCTGCCACACCTTTTCCTAATTTCCTAATAATGCCTCATCAATGTGTCGAGGTAGTTAATGCACCCCATCTTATCTAAGATCGTAGCCTAAAACGTCAGTCCAGATATATTTCACTTTAATCTAAACAAGCTTACCCTTGTTTCAGAACCTATTGGGCATGCATGTTAAGTACAATGTAAATGTGCTGATTTCAGGCAGGAACAGGCGGAACTCAAATGTAGATTTAACATTGATTGCTCCACCGCACATGTGAGATGAGGAATCATTACTCACAGATGCCTCATGACCCACAAAAGCATCTGCACATATGCGAAACAGAAAGCAGCAACCAGCCAGGACAAACAGCTTTCAACAACTTGGACAAGTGTGTCTGTCTTGTGAACAACAGAACTTCTTAGGCATTATAGCGGAACAGATGGTCTGAACTCCACTAAAATGCACCTTAACCACAGAAACTGCCAATAGTGACATCACCAGCACTGAAATAACTACAGTGAACACAAAAGGGGGCTAACAAAGGAACTGTCTAACCAGCATTGCAATGAATACACTAACGTCACCACAAGAACCTCTACCTAGCCAGCACTGTACTAAGACCAGCAACACTTGCACCAGCCCCCAACATGCTCAAACTAACATGTCCCATGTTTGAACCTGAAAAGCCTGAACTCATTCTACAAAGTGGATGAACAGCAGAAGTGAAACCCTGTACTCTCTGCATCAAGCTTAACCAGGAAAAAAAATAATAATAGTAATAATTTAAATATACATACCCTACACCCCTTACTACTCACCTCCTAGTGGACACCACCAGCAAACCAAGGCCTACCTGACCAAAGCACCCACAGGTCATCAAGGATGTGAGCCCACAATATAGAAAGTTCATGCCAAAATGTGATTACTAACTCAGCTACACTTGTCTAAATCCCTTAAGCCCCTCCCCACCCTTATCTCATTTCCTCCCAATCATCCCTCCCTCCATTTAACCCATTCACCTCCCCAACCCACTTAACTCCCATTAATATATCAGCCTAACCCCTCTTGAAGATGTCCCAGGACAACTTGATTTGTTCCCAAACCACATTTTCTATTAACACCCACTGCTTGAATACATCATCACAACATGATAGTAGCACACTCTATTTTTCATTATTAATGTAAACATGGAAGTATGTCACATTTTTTCATAACTTTTTGTAAACACTTCTTAATAAATTCAGCTCTTGATATCCCATGCTGACTATTTCAATGTCATGCTTAGCAAATCATGTCAACTTGTTGATGCCTTAGCTTTATGTTTGATCCTTTACTGGGATTTTGGTAATTATACTTTTGAAAACCGTGACAAGTATACTAGTTTCCTTTGTACAGGAAAGTCTCCTGTAAAGATGAGTGTATGCCTACAAGATACACAGGAACTCTGCTTTCTTCAATATTATTCTCTTATAGGAAGCAACAAGTGAGTCAGTTACAAGCCATTGGTTTGACAGTTAACACATGATCTGTATATGGGAGATGGTGTTACAGGGAATATCAAAGTGTGGTAGCAATGCAGTATGCAAGAAGAATGCGCTGGGAATAAAAACGTCTGTCTAAGGATGTTTTCAATGACATCCCTTGTGGAGATTTTTATTAGATTAGACTGCCACTGAAAGGCCAGCTTTTGAGTGGAATACTATACCCATCGCATCTGTATGGTTGTATTAATTAATTATTTTTGTTTTGTTTATTTACATGCATATTTATTTATAGATTTATTTATACAGTGCTAGTGGTTCAAAAGATGGCATAGTTACTGCTGGACGATCAGAAGACTTGGGGGGGGGGGTACTATTACCACATCAAGTACATGAATGAATTTTCCTGTATTAACACAAAAGTACAGTATGGGGGGTGCTGAATACCTGAGATGGCATTTTTCAGATGAGATGTTAAACTGAAGTCCTATCTACCTGAGTTGCTGGCAGCTCACGTGAATTCCAAAGATCTTAGTGCATTTAATAAAAACAGTAAGGGTACTTTATTTATATACGTATTTGCAAAATTAAATACAAGCAGAATGAAAGCCTATCAAAAGTAAACAGTCCAAAAGATAAATAGTAAGGGAATTTGTCCAGTGAACTGGAAACAGTATGAAGTCCACCACAAGTATCATATGAAAATAGGCCACAAGTCTAGTGGGACAAGCACAGTCAACAAAATAAATAGGGAGAAAGAAAGAGATAAAAATGATAAAACTCTTTATCATCTATTGTATTCACATTTTTCAATGAGTCATTGGTGTACTCTGTCAGATGTTTCCCCTATATGCAACATAAACCCATATTATTATAAAACAGTTAACTCATCAGGGCATCATATCTTAATCACACTTTACCTAAATTATTCTGGGCTCTGGTGTTACTGGCTCTTAACTGAGTTTTAAGTTAAAACATAAAGAAATGACAATTAATTAGTTGGCACTCTTCTTGGGTCACAGATGTGCATCTAATTTCTGAGGATGTCACTGTAAAATACCAGGTTTCTAATCTCATTAAATTATAAAAAGCTAATCAAGCAAATCTTAGTTAGCTTTGACATCTAGACACAAGGGTCATTAGGGTTGGAGCTGTTCCTATACTTAACTACTGAACAAAATAATTGGAGTATGAAAGTGGTTTGCTGGCCACATATTTGCACAAGATAGATACATTAATGTTAACTTACAATAGTCCCATTTAATATTTAAAGGTCATCGTGTATGCTGAATATATCAGTCGTTCACTGACAGAAAAATCAGAGTGGGCTAAAAATGCAGACATTGACAAGTAACTCCACAACTATATTACAATGGCTTCACTATAATCTAGATCAGAGTGATTAAGGTGGAAAATACATTGCTGTCCACTATAATTTAACTTGAGTGTGAAAGCTGGTCTACTGATCTTTTTCTGTCACAACTTGAAATTAATAAGAATAACATAACTTTGAGTCTAAGCACATCATACAATGATACCAGAGCATGACATAAGTAAAACATTTTAGCACATGCATACAGCAAAATAATAGAATAAAAATATTAATGATAAATGTAGTGCTTGTCCAGACCTGAGATATTTCAAAGTGAGACAGGAGTGATATATGAACATCTTAAACATCATAAACATCATGAAAACAATTGCATTTAGCTTCAGTATGAAAGTGTTCAAGTAATGATACTTTGAATGATTGAACATTTTGACTGTTTTTTTTACATCTTTTGGAAGGTCATTCCAAATACAGGTCATAATCTGGAAAAAGCTTTTTCACCAGGGCTACTCTTGAACTTTGGACCGTAGAGTGTATTTCATAGGAAGCATAAAGTTGAGTGACAAGTTTACTAGGAGTCCATTTGGAACATTTGGAATGTGATTTCCTTCATTATCTTTAAGTAGTAGTTCAGGAGATGA
>NC_056742.1:288581389-288641389 GCF_019279795.1 Protopterus annectens
CAGTGTGATAAAGAACAATGATGCAATTGTTTCCTTTTATAATCTAACCTATGAATGAGTCTTCAGCTAATTGGTCAATCACAAATACTCATTAAGCCCTTGTGGGAATAAGCCTCCCAACTTTATAATCAATTTATTATCTTTATTATTTAGTATTTGATGCCATCCAACTTTATTGGTCCTGTTGCCAATAATTCTAATAATCACCATAAACCTATAAAATGTGTTCTTATGTCCCAATGAGTGTTTGTATAGGGCATTAGTGATTTTGTTTGTTCTCATGTCACTGTAGTGTTCCAATATCCTCAGTCTGAGGGGTCAAGAGGTTTGTCCCACATAAAATGCAGAACAGGTGCATGTGGCAAGGTAGATCACCCAATCTGTACCGCAATTAGCAAAAAATGAGATGTCAAACACATTACCAATATTTTTGCCCATGAACTGTTTAGATTTCATAACTTTTCCACAATGGGTACAGTGGCCGCAGGTGACTCTTTTCTCCCCAGGCCTCTGCTGAAAATGGGCTTTTGGCCCAGTCGGACTTTCCTGGTAAACAAATATATATATATATGTATATATATATATATATATATATATATATATATGGGTCTACTTCTATTCGCTGACAGCCCATTTCACTGAAACCCATTTCGTTGACAGCTCATTTCATTGACAAAAGTATTCAAGGCAAAAACCTGGGTTTTGCCCCTACTGTGGAGTTTTTATATATAGTGGGGGGGTGGGGGGGCCCCCCATTGGGTGGTATGGTGCAGCCCCCTCAAATGTGGGGGGTGTGGGGCACACCCCCCACAGGGTAGTGTGGGGTGGTTGTCAATGAAATGAGCTGTCAACGAAATGGGTTTCAGTGAAATGGGCTGTCAGCGAATAAGTAGACCCATATATATATATATATATATATATATATATATATATATATATATATATATATAAATAAATAAGTAAATATTACTGCTCTCATGAATTCAATTAATTGCATACACTTATATAAACAGACCTGAAAACAAAAAAGATAAACAGACACCCTGATAGATTAGAATGTCATAATTCATTTTAATGCATTATTAAAAGCCTGTTTCTGTCAGAATGGACAACGACAAAAATGCAGCATAATACATTCAGATGAAATAATTTCAAGTCTAGATTTCTCACTTTCTAAATACTTTGTAACTTACTTTGCTGTCAGTAATAATTAGTAATGTTAATATTGTTCTTAATGACCTAGTTTACAGAATTTATTAATTCTGAATATTAAAAAATTGCCTCTGTGAACATTGGCCATCTTTCAAGCCATTGCTTTCAATATAAAGAAAATTAGATTTCCCAACAGTACTTTCAGTCTTCATTTCAGTTTCATAGAAAAGCCAGAAAATTACTTTTGCAATATCATCTTAAGTCTGCTTTGCAAAATGTAAATCTGAAACTGTATAATGAACTTGACATTTTCATATACTACATCTGAATCGTAGTGACAGAGTTAAATGTGGCACAGAAATATAGGAGTCTGTGCAGTGAATGTTTTTACATTAGTGTTTCATGACACTTTCAGCATGCATATGCAATCATTATAATCTTGATTTAACACTGGTCAATGCAATAAGCACCATTATCGATGGTTTTAAGCAGCCTTTAAAACTAAGGGCATACATGGTAGAACAGGCAAGCACTGATTCAAGAATGTATTAAATCTTCAGGCACACACACTAAGAAGAGAAAGTTCATTTCTGAAATGTATAATCTATAATTTATTTATGATTTACTATGGGATGGTTCATGAAATTTTATAGGTAAGCCAGTATCAGTTGCTTTCATTCATTTCTCTACTTTCTGACGCAACATCCTTGGGCATCTGATGAGCTACTTTAATTATGGATTGTAGGGCACCTTCTGACCTGTACCGCATATGGCACTGGATATCTCAACTGAGCCAGGTGTTCAGGTTTAATTACAATGCACAGCTGTGGGGAATGCATTTCTATAAACAGGTTGCAGAGAAATCTGGAGTGGTTCTTCGGTAATCTGTCCTTAAAACCAAAGTTCTCTAGGCAATGTTTTGTTCTGATTCAATTAAAAATGTATTGTCTGTCTTAGTGTTTGAAATTAATACATAGCTTCTAGTGAAACATTCTAGATTTGCACTATTTTTGCTTGTATGTCAAAATGGAACATTATTCAGTTACCTTGGTTAGTTTTCTGAACAATGTAATAACAGTGTGCCTTCAAAATATGCTGTTGAGTATATATGTGACTTTGGAATAGTCAGATTGATCCATTATCAGATGTGTAAGATACATTTCATCTTTCAGACACAATCAAAAATGTTTATGCCACATGCTTAACATCAACAAACTTTATGAAATTATCAGTTAGAGTTGTTTTTTTTTTCCTGTACTTATTCAGACTCTAATTTTACTTGACATCTAAAATGCTCTGCAAGCTTTATTCCACTGATGTTCTGCATATAAAAAGCTACTTTTAAAAGGTTATTATATTTTCTTTAGAAATTATACGGTCAATATATTGTTTTAAATATATTTGTCTAACTTCTGTTGCCTTGAAATATTTTCATCTTCCGATTGAATCAGCACTGATTGTTCACAGCATTTTTCACAGATAGACCACTTGTAAATTTTGAAAAAGCATTTTCTGTTCTATACAAAAGTATATGCATTCTAGATAGCCCTGTCAGTTAAAAGACTAAGTCTGGCATGCAACAGTTGTGCACTGATTCATTCATTCCTTTTCCAATACCTCCCTTATCCTATATATGGTTGCAGGGATCTGGAGCCTGTCCTAAAAAGCAATGGGCATTGAAAAGAGACACAGTCTTGATTAGGATGCCAGTTGTCCGTAGGACACATATGTGCTATATACACACACACACACACACACACACACACGCACACACACACACACACACGCACACACACACACACACACACACACACACACACACACACACACACACACACACAGCTATTATACACCTATAGGTGATTTAAAGAATAGTGAAATAATCTATCACCCTGTCTTTGAGTTATGAAACAAAAATGAAGAACATTCAGAAAACTCACAAACTTAAGAAAAAGGACAAGTAGGATACACATCCAAGAATTAAACCAGAGAACCAAACTATTTGAGACATTATTGCTAACATCTGCACTAGGGTGGCTTACATTAAAGCTAATGCGCATTACTGAACCTATGTCACCAGCTGGAATCACAACTGTGAGGATGTTTGCAAGATGGGCAGGCATGCGCAAGAGAAGGTTAGTATGAGGGATACAAGCTATGAAATATAAACATACATAAGTATATGAATTTCATATCTATAACCTTATACACCTGCAATGCACTAAGAAGGGAGAAACAAACATCCCATTGAAATAATGAATGTCAAAAGGGCTGAATAGTCACTACTCTGAACAAATAAATAAGCTTTGTAAGGTATTAAGCTAAATGTTGTGTTCTTCAGGCATATTTGTGTATGTAATTTCCACATAAAAATGACATCATGAATTATCATTACTGTGTTTTAAATATGATCCGTGAGGAACATTGAGAATTATACTTGCATATATATCTGCATTCACCATCATTTGTAGTGATATTTGTAGATGAAATATCAATGAATAGAGGCAAAGAAATAATTTATTTGATAAATGTACCCAGTATATCACAGAAGCAGTGAATAGAAATCTTTTTTTTTCAGTTTTTATCATTTATGCTATTTTTGATGGGTGAGAAGATGACAAATTTTGCAAGAGGCTCCATTTTAATAATATGATGCTGCTATCTATAATGCTTGGCATGTTGTAAAATTCTACAGATCCTTGGTTTTATCTTAATTCATTGTATTTTAAAAATGTGTTTAATAGTTGAATAATTTTCCTTTCAACGAGAGACATGGTTTATATAAAGAAATTCATGTAATAGTACAACAATCCTTATGTAACTCGTTGGATAGTAAACTAGCTCGCAAATAGAACACAAGAAGTTAGGGTAGATGACTGTCTCTTCTAAAAGACTGTCCCTAACAGTGCAGCCCAGGGTTCAATCCTTGAGCTGCTCCTCCTTGGAATTTACTTTCCGGAGGTCAGAACTACTGAGAAAGCTTTGAGGCTGACCGAGTTTGGAGATGATTGCAAACTTGATGCCATCATAAACTCCCCAGTGGACATCAAAATCCTCCAAGAAGGCCAGTCCCAAACAAATAGCTGGTGTCAGAACCATAGACTAAAACTAAATGCCAAGAAATGTATAACTATCACATTGAGAAAACAAACTGAAAATTGATCCTGCAGTTAGAGATCTGCAAATCTATGTCAGCACTGAGGTGTCATTTGACCACCACATACCCACTGTTTTAAGGAAGGTATTTTTCATTGCACAGTTTATATCTAAAGGTTTTGTGTCCAGATCTATGGCTCTAATCATTCCATTGTACCCTATTCTGTCAGACTGGTTCCTATCAGCAGACCGAAGACGCATGTTTTTGAATGCGTCTTGGTCGAGATGACGAAACAGAAATGGCAAAATATCGAAGCGGCATGTAAGCGAATTCATTCCCTGGGAAAGAATTTGCTTGGCCACTTCAGAACTTTGCAGTTTTTGGCACTGTAGTGCGGTCTTGGAGTTGGTATATGTAAGTAGGGGGGGTGGGGGGCACAGCCCCCCACTTAATCTCATGTTTTAATGTGCTTTCTTTTTTTTTTTTTTTTTGTTGGAACAGGGATTTTTTTCCCCTGGAAAAAATGGCTGTTCTGACAGTTCGGTTTTGTAAGCTTTCACTTACATGGGGTCGATTAATCACCGTTCGCTTACCTAAGGGTTCGGTGATCTAATAGAGACCCCCTGTCAGGCATATTTGGCCCAATGGTATGGTAAATATCTGTTTAGAAGATCTCAATCTCTTGAAAAATAAATATAACGTGTTAGCGGGACAGGTTGTGTCAATGAGAATATTTCTGGTATGGAACTGTCTTCCACTCCACACAAAGCTAAGCACTTCTCTTACTCTCTTCAAATGTCATTTGGACAAATGGATGGGTAACTATGACTTTATCCCACCTACCCACACACCCCAGTTCAGCACCCCTGTCCCTCATGGATAAAGGAGCATTGTAAATGTCTCAACATATCCTTGTTCAGCCTGTCTCTGGGTTATTTGTATACAAAATATAAGGCTAAAAACTATCTGGGGAATATGAGGCTAGGCTTCTTAAGATTCTCAAGTATAATTGGCCCAGTAAGTACTTATGAACCTATGAAGAAAGACTGAATCCATTATAAATATTGCATAACCTGAAGTTGTTTATTAATTTGAGAAATGTTATAGTTACTTGTGAATTAAAGGCACCCTCAAAATAATTAGTGTAACGCTAACTACTTTCAAGCAAGAGGATGACTGAAAAGTAAGGCAGGCTACAATAAAAATGCACCTGAATGCCACTGTATTACTTCTCAGTGCATAATATACTACTAACATATTAAATATGTCGATATCACATGGTTGCTGTTTTCTGCAGTCTCTGTGTAATATCTGTGCATAATATACTACTAAAATATTAAATATGCCAGTATCACATGGCTGCTGCTGTCTGCAATCTCTGTGTAATATCATTGCATAATATACTACTAACATATTAAATATGTCAATATCACATGGCTGCTGTTGTCTGCAGTCTCTGTGTAATATCAGTGCATAATATACTACTAACATATTAAATATGTCCATATCACATGGCTGTTGTCTGCAGTCTCTGTGTAATATCAGTGCATAATATACTACTAACATATTAAATATGTCAGTATCACATGGCTGTTGTCTGCAGTCTCTGTGTAATATCAGTGCATAATATACTACTTACATATTAAATATGTCAGTATCATATGGCTGCTGCTGTCTGCAGTCTCTGTGTAATATCATTGCATAATATACTACTAACATATTAAATATGTCAATATCACATGGCTGCTGTTGTCTGCAGTCTCTGTGTAATATCAGTGCATAATATACTACTAACATATTAAATATGTCCATATCACATGGCTGCTGTCTGCAGTCTCTGTGTAATATCAGTGCATAATATACTACTAACATATTAAATATGTCAGTATCACAAGGTTGCTGTTGTCTCTGTGTAATATCAGTGCATAATATACTACAAACATATTAAATATGTTGATATCACATGGCTGCTGTTGTCTGCAGTCTCTGTGTAATATCAGTGCATAATATGCTACTAACATATTAAATACATCAATATCACAAGGTGATGTATGCAGTCTTTGTAATATCAGTGCATAATATACTTCTAGCATATTAAATACATCAATATCACATGGCTGCTGTTGTATACAGTCTCTATGTAATATCAGTGCATCCGTATGTAAATACAAGAGGCAGTACCATGGCTATCGAAGCAGACCGTTTATTTAGTAACAACGAACAAAAATAAAAATAAGTGAGTGCTTTCACGTTCAACAGAGCACTTAATAACTATTCAAAAAGCTCTCAGTTAAATACAAATAGATAAACTGTGACTAACCAAATGGTAGCAGCATTTAATTAAACAAATGTTCATAAAACATAATATTGAAACTACCCATTCAAAATTGATAATTTCCTAACCTAAAAAGCTTAATCAATTAGACCTTGTATATAAAAATCATAAATATCATGGGAAACCTCCTAAGCAGTGACAGACCTGTAAAACTAGTCAAAAAATAATCAAAAAATAAAAATAAATAATAGCCACTAAAAGGAGGCATAACAACATTGTTTACATATACATTGTTATTTATTTTTCAGACACACACTGCTATTTAGTGACCAAAGTAATGGTGTTATACCTCCTTTTAGTGGCTATTGTTTATTTGTTGATATATATATATATATATATATATATATATATATATATATATATATATATATATATATAAAGAGAGAGAGAGACACAGAGATGTGTACATGTTAAAGGGGCATCTGTTGTGTACAACACTACAGCTATAATAGACTGACAGGGAGATATGCTGTGCTTCAGGGCAACACCATTTAGATCCACCTCTGTACATGCAGCCTAATAGAAGTGGCATAGACATTATTGGTACATGGGTACAGTTGGCCACTGCAGAATGTTCTTAGGGCTGAAAGGCAGGTTTGTTTTCTCTGGCTATCCGTTTTTGGGGAAACCATGGAAGGAATCTTGAAGACAGCTTTGGTTGCTTTCTTAGAGACAGATATTTCCAAGACAACAACCAACATGAGTTACTGGCCACACAAAACTGATAGCCAAACTTGATTAAGTTGTATGATTGCATAACAGGACCACATTAATATGGTGTATAGGATTTCACCAAGACCTTTTGAGTTAGTGCTGTTCAAGGAACTGCTAGAAAAATGTAAAGGGCTGGGAGCATGATTAGGAGTAAAAAGAAAGGGTTTGTATGTGGCTGGATGCTCTGGAAGTATTAACCCGTGCTCACGTTGTTTGCCCAACTCATCATTTTTAGTGCTACTTCATATCTATATATATTTCTTGATATGCGCACACACACATACATGTGTGTGTGTGTGTGTGTGTGTGTGTGTGTGTGTGTGTGTGTGTGTATATATATATATATATATATATATATATATATAACACACACACACACACACACACACACACACACACACATCTATTGGCCCATGAGGAATAAAAATAGCAACCATCAATTTATGTTACTGATTCCCATTTCATCACTATATATGCAGTGAGATTGTGCAAGATCCATGAACAGGTGAGTTGACCGGGTTGGTACATGTACACATAGATTTAGTTGCAGTGGGTGTAGGGCAAAAAATCGCTTCCTTTGTGATAGTTTGGTTTTAGATGAAATGTTCCATTGATGTATCATGATCAGCAGAATGTTTCTCAACATAGTGTTCTTACAACTATTTGTGATATACTCATATCTACAGATATATAAATATGTGTGTTTGTAAAAAAATAAAATAAAAATAAAAATAAAAATAAAGTTTTTTTTACGTTTTTGCAAGGGGTCAAGTCCCCCTGCACCCCCTACACCCCCTGCTAATTAGATATACTAAGTCCAAAATCACAGTACAGTGGGGAAAATGGTAAATATCCTGTTGCACGCTGTATGGCGATCTCCATTCAAAATGTTCAAAGTTTCAAAATTTGATCTTATGGTCTCTGCCTTATGAAGTTTTGAAACTTCAAGTTTCTGAAGGAGATCTGTGTGTATGTATATATGTGTGTGTCTGTGTGTGTGTGTATATATATATATATATATATATATATATATATATATATATATATATATATATATATATATATATATATATATATATATATATATATATACAGATATAGATGTATGTGCATTTGTATATATATATATATATATATATATATATATATATATATATATATATATATATATATATAAAATTACTTAATGACATCTCAACCTAAAATACTACCAAATCTCACAATCACTAAAAAAAAAAAAAAAAAAAAAGAGCATGGACTGCAAAGGAACACAAACTAACCAAATACTGGTGCACACAGAATTGCTCAATTCAAAAACTGCACACATGTGCAAGTAGCACCAAGCAAAGTGTCCTTAGCAGGAGCTTCCCTACACCTACCATTTTGAAGGTTGCCCCCCCACACACATTTCTTAACTTATGTATAACAAATTCACAGTCACACAAACAGAAACAAGGGAAAAATCTCCTCACAGCAGCAGCCCCCTACTGGTATACAATTCAGTACTGCACCAGCAATTAACTGGCATTGCAAAAAAATGCTTCAAGATGACATTATCCAATACACATCTTTGCTATAAAATCAAAGTGAAAAGCTAAACCACAAACCATAACAGTCAACCAAAATATTTTCAGTTAGATATGAAGTCAGCATTATCCTTCATCAGTATTTCTCACCCCTAAAATATGTCTGCACATACTATTTTATTTATTTATTTTATTTTACATTTTTTGACCGGGCAAGTCTAACTGGATACATGTCCATTTTCAGTAGAGGCCTGGGGAGAAAAGCTCCACTACAAGTTATATACTTTAGCAAGTACAAAAAGCTTATACAGTAAAATCAGTTCGAACCATTGCATAAATGTGGAGGGCACCATTACAGAAGTAATTGCTACACTGTGAAAGATTAACACACAAAGATGGAATAACTAAAAGACAGACTATGTTAACTCATTTGTACCAGGTAAACATTGAAGTAAAAAGGAGTAAAAGGATAATCACAGATCACAAAAATAACTTTTTTTTTTACAAAACTATCTATACAAGAAGAATGTATAGCTAGAGTAGAAGAAAGGTATCGGAGTAATAGTAGTACTTTTGTAGCAGTGATAAGGCGAGAGGCCAAAAAAAGTGTCAGCCAGGGTTAGTACATGGGCATAGCCAGTGGGAATTCAGGAAGGTTTTTAGTTGCTTCTTGAAAAGGGGTGTTGATACCAGTGAGGTGAGTTCACAAGGAAGCTTGTTCCAATTAAAACCAACAGTGTTAGTAAACAGGCAGTCACCAGATTTATTGTGTGATTTATAGGAGGCAACTAGTAACTTGTTAGCTGAGTGAATGGTTGTGAGGTTTTTATAAGGGGTAATAAGATAACTGAGTATGGGAGTATTTGTGGGGTGATACAAGATCTTGTGGATGATTGTCAGTTGTTGATGCAGCAGCTGGTTTTGTAATTCTAGCCAGCCTAGTTGTTTCAGATTTATGCAATTGTGAGTACGAAATTGAGCACCTGTGGCAAATCTAGCAATGTTATTGTATGAGGTTGCCAGTTTGTTAAAATTGGATTTCGATAGATTGGTAAAAATTGGAAAGGCATAGAGAAGTGTAGATATCAGATGTGTTTGTGCTATAGTAATCCTTGCTGAAGGTGTAAGGAAGGGTTTGTGCCTATAGAGAAAGCCGAGATTTCTATTTACTGATTTAATGGTTAAGTTGATGTGTGAGTCAAAGTTAAGATTATGATCAATTGTGACTCCTAGAAGTTTAGTGTTAGAGTCAGGTGATATAATTGTGCCATTGTTAGATACAATTGTAAAGTTGATAGGAGAGGACTTCTGTGTTGGAGTGAACAGTAATAATTTAGTTTTTTGGGGTTAAGAAGGAGACAGTACTGATGGAACCAATTTTCAACTGATGTAAATAATTTTTGGGTACTAGACTACAGCTCAGCAGAAGAAACTGTGGCACAAATAAGTGTCAAGTCATCTGCATATTGAATGCAGGAGGAATGTGGAAGGGAAGTTTTCAGATCATTAATAAAAATGGAAAATAGGAGGGGTCCCAGAATAGAGCCTTGTGGGATTCCAATGGTGATGGGAAGCTGTGTGGATAAATGATTGTCCCAAATAACTGCTTGCTGTCTATTTTCTAGGTAGGAATTAAACTACTGGACCACTATAGTGTCTAAGGAGAGAGATTTCAGAATGTTTAACATGAGTTGATGGTTAACTGTGTTGAAGGCTTTGGAGAGGTCTAAGAATAGAGCTGAGGAAAGTAGGTTACTATTACGATTTTTATTAATACAGTCTGTGAAGGATAAGAGTGCAGTTGTAGTACTGTGATATGGTCTAAAACAATGTTGGCAGTCAGTAGGTTATTTTTGAGAAGATGATCAAGTAATTGCAGATGAATGCATCTTTCCATGATTTTAGCTAAGGGAGAAAGTAGGGCTATAGGACGGAAGTTTGAGAGTTCATTTGAGTTCCCCCCCTTGTGTAAAGGGATGATATAAGAGACTTTCCAGAGAGATGGGATAATGCCTTCAGCTATGGTTCTATGGTTCTATTTATTAAAATGGAAACAGGGTAGGCAAGTACTCCAGCTGCCATTTGCAGGTACTCAGCTGGTAGGTGGTCAGCTGCAGGTGTGCAGGGTTTAAGTTTCAGAAGTAGGGTAAGGATGTGAGATGTTGAGACTGGGTGCAGTTTTAAAGTCGGGGGTTTATTTATTTGAGAGGTCAGTTCCAGGGTGCTAGCAGGTGACAAGATATTAGCTAGTGAGGTGACTGTTTCAGAAAAGAATTTGTTAAAGGCATCAGCAATATGGTTGCGAGAACTCTGAGTCAGATTAGGTGTTTTGGAATTTCCTGGATGAAATGTACAATACTCCAGCAGCAACAACAATTAAATATATAACATCCAAAACTGCTGTGAGAAAGGAAACAGGATCCGATGGTACTTGCCCCAATAATACAATATCCACTGTTAAAAATACGAACTATAATGGTCTTGAGCAAAGTATAATAAAGGAATCATCTTGAGCGATGTAAATATGAAAAAATTAACAGTTTATTATATGTAACAAATACTATTTGAACACATATAGGTTAAGCGTTTTCATCTAGTTACATAGACTTCATCAGAACATCACAACAACTTATACACTGACTTAAATACTCCTATCAATTGTTAAAAACAATTATGTTAATTGATCAATTAAAAACAAAACATTTTAAAAATATTCTTCCATTTACTTAAAGTGCACCTTACCCCTACCAAAAAAACGAAATGAGAAAGAAACAATATGGCAAATTCATTTGAATTCTATGGTTCACCCAGGTCTGAATGATGACATTTCTCTGAAAGCGATTTTAGAAGCTAAAGTGTGATGTTTTAATTGAGATATGTTTCCTTTGAACTATATAAAAATGAATTTCTTCTTTTTCTTAATAAATTATTGTATTTATAACAATTATTCATTATAACAATTTAGTATTAGGCAGTTGTTTATTTAGAATTACATAATGAATTTTGGGGGTAAGGTGCACTTTAAGTAAACGGGAGAATATTTTTAAAAGGTTTTGTTTTTAATTGATCAATTAACATAATTGTTTTTAACAACTGATAGGAGTATTTAAGTCAGTGTATAAGTTGTTGTGATGTTCTGATGAAGTCTATGTAACTAGATAAAAGCGCTTAACCTATATGTGTTTGGATAGTATTTGTTACGTATAGTAAACTTAATTTTTTCATATTTACATCGCTCAAGATGATTCCTTTATTATACTTTACTCAAGACCATTATAGTTCATATTTTTAACAGTGGATATTGTATTATTGGGGCAAGTACCATCGGATCCTGTTTCCTTTCTCACAGCAGTTTTGGATGTTATATATTTAATTGTTGTTGCTGTTGGAGTATTGTACATTTCATCGAGGGACATCTGTTTGTCTTACAGTGGAGTCACCTATGACTAAAAAATTTGGTTTAGATGTGCTTTGCCTTACAGGCTTATTTGGTGAGACACTGGCACTTGTGTTATTATGTATATTGTGTGCTGTAGGTACTGGATTAGGTATAGCACATTTGTGTTTGGGAGGTCTCTAGTTTTTAGGTAAGTTTCTAGTGAGTACCTCCCCATGCGATAGTTTATGTGTTGACTGCATGTGTTTTTGTAGGAGGTGTATGTGAGCTGACAGCCTGCTCAGTGTTACTGTCCTGTGCAAGAAAGAGCAAGTCTTCCAGATTGTTAGTGCAGATGCATCTCTCACAAATTGCACCTGGGTGATTTAGGAGGATATCCATTTCAGTCAGGCTGGCGGGAGAAATAGAGGGAAACTGAACATGCATAATGCTAGATAAAATTCTGTTTTAACAGTAGGGGGGAAGAATGGAGGGGTGTGGTATGGATGGATGTTCTAAATGGGGTCTAGGGGTCTATACTAATGAGGTCTCTCTAAATAGTATGAGACAATTGGAGATTGTGTGGTTTAGGTACTATTCAAGTGGCAAAACCATAGCTGAGGTGCTCTCTGAGCAGCTAAGAGCAAATTAAGGACATCTTGGTCAGATCATGGCAGCTTCTAAGGGAAAATGTATCTACTGAAGTTGTTGTGTCTGTAACCACCAGTGGTTATCCCCCCTCCACTGCATGGTGGTGCACACAGATGAATATAGCAGAGCAATGACTGGTCTGAAAACTCTGTGGAACTGTGTTAAAACAAGTGCAAACATGGGGCTTTACAATTATAAAGCTCAGAACTGAGCCCTGCTCCAGATGAGTCCTAACTGCATTCTCCTGGCACAAGGGTATAGGGGGCCCTTAGTGCTCAGTTATAAAAACAGAACTAGATTCAGCAGGTTTGAATCTAGTCTATGCAATAGCAAAGTGCAACAAATCAGCAATAACAGCTCAGGAATCAGTGATATATTAAAAATGCAGTCATCTACTAAACTCTTTGAGTAATGAGGCTTTTGTATTGAAACTTTATTTTATTGTGAAATTAAGAAAGATTGCACTTCACAACAAGCATGCCATATGTGACAATATAATGTGACATAATACATTTACCAAAGCTATCAGAAGCCAGTTTGGTTAAAGTTTCAGTGAACCACTAATGCCTAGCTTCACAGATACTTCAGATTACATTTTAACAATCATTTTGGTATAGATTACTGTTTTCCTGTGTATTCTCTTTCTCACTTTTCTTTTGCTGTGGTATGAAGTAGTCACTGCTACTGTTGATGTTTTGTGCCATCCAAGATTTAGGCATAAGCATAGGTGATACAATGAAGATCAGAACAGAACTCACACTCATTACTTGTCAGCAAGATGCTGACCCCACCCCAAACACCCACACACTCGCTATAATGCACATCGCAGTTTGGTTTCAAGGGGCTAAAGATAATTCACGCTTGTCTTAGAAAATATTAACTCTGACAGAATGCATTTGCACAGAATTTGCAAATTTATTAGCTATAAGAATCCCAACTAAAACATGACAGCCTGCTTTCCTTATTCCTAAATATTCAGGGCATCTTTCAAATGTGGTTACCTGATGATAAGGAATGGAGATATAATGTTGCTATTTGTTACAAAACACATCCATGTTGTGTGACAAATTTGGTCCTAACTTGGTTGCATCACCTAATCTTCTTCAGGACCATATTAATATATTCTGCATACATTTCCCTATCTTTAATACCAGCTCTTCTGACGTCTCTTCTTACAAACATAAAACACTGGGCACCCATGACTTTCTTCTTTCTTATATTCAGCCTGCACATAAGCTGGTTTAAAAAGTCATTACTGAATGCCTTTTCCTCAATACCCAAATGGGGCTTAACAGCTTTAGCAAATCCAGATATTCTTCCAAGGAATTACTCTGGTCTTTGAGCAAGTGCCAGTAGCACAGAAGAATTTTAGTGCAGGTCACTTTCAAGAATAATACAGTTCATACTTTCCCCACAGTTGTGCAACTGTCAAGTTGGTATGTGTGTAAGTCTGGAAGATATAAGCAGATTCCACATGATGGTGCAAGGAGCTTGCCTATTGCAAATAAAACATACTTTGAGATTCATTGAAAGTGGCTATTGGAAGTTTCATTCTAGATGTCACTTGGTAAAGTTCCCTTTAGTGTATTGACATAAAGCCACCAAGTCTGTATGTAAAATTCATCTACCTTCACATTCTGCACAGTACAGATAGGAACCATTGCCTTTCCTATTCTGATAAAAGACTACTGTCAGGAATAAAATTTCTCATCATCTATTTTATCCTTTAAAAAGGTAGTATGAATTTCTTTACATTGACTGTAACCTATTTCTTCTACCAGACTGCCTAGTAGCCAACCTTAACTTGTTCACTAATATGCTAGGTTACTTATTAAGGTATTGGGATAGATAAAAGGTAGGCTATTTCATGTTGCTTGAAGAAATCTGAGGAAACCCTTGGGTGGTTAAAGAACTTGAATTCCTCTTGAGATTTAGAGATTGCCTGTGAAGAAGCTGAAAATACAGAGCTTCCATCTCTGTCACAAAGCAATGTAAGTGTAAAAAGATATAAGTTGTAGTCTATAACAGATCAGGAAATAAAGGGAATGCATGAATTGTGCACCTCCATCTTTCTTAAAGTCCGAGTCTTCAGTTAGTGCTTAAATTGCTTGATGCTCACTGACATTTTTTTAAACAGTGCCATTGATTCTGCATGTGAGGTGTGTAGATATTCACTTTAACAAGAGAAAAAAAAACTTTCTGCATGTAAAGTGGTCAATGCCTTTTCTACTTCCAGCAGAACATACACAGAGGTACTACTGTTCATCTCAAGGTCCCTTAGTTCTATTGCCCATGTGTCTCACATCCCCACCCCGTATACAAAGAATGACTGACTACCAATAACAAAGAAATAAATTAACAGCAAAATTCTTTAAATTTAAAACAGTCAACAACAGTGGAAAAAAACACTCATAGCTGATCACTTTATTATTAATTGAACTGATTCTGCTCACCCACAATTTGATAGAGAGACTTATTGTGCCTGCCTCACCAGAACAAAGATTAAGGACATGAGTGCCTGTAATGACTTTTACTTTGTCCTTGTGCATGTCCACAGTCAATAGTACTGGGAGCTTCTCTCATTTCATGATACAGACGCATATTACTGACCTTGAAGATAGCATCACCCGGGCTTGTAAGTCCTTTGCAGTTAATAAGGTCCTTCATTTGCTGAGTGTAGCACATAAACATATGAAAAAAGATTACTGGCTCTAATAATTGGCTTATATCATGATGTTGAAGCAAAATGTAAGTCAGTACCCCTTTGTTTTAGAGGAAATGTATTAGGCTCAGATCAGAATTTAAAGGGTGGGTTTATACCCCTCCATAACACACTTTGTTGATGTTTTGTTGTTTACTCTTTGATGTCTTTAAGAACATTAGGACATCAGGGCAGTCTGTCAACAAATATTTTTATATAAATTTATATAAATATATAATTGCTTTTTACCTTGCCATGAGTTTTTTTTTTTTTTGACAGTCTGTGAACTGTAGGAAGCAGCTATTCTGGTTCTTTGCTACAGTTTAACACACATCTTGACACAGCAAAAGGCAATAATGTACATATTATCTATTTGCTTACAGCACTGCACCCAAGCTAAATAAAATGTTAGGCTGCCTTAAAGCTTACTTAGTCTTTGAGGAAATCTGATTATGTGCCATCATGGACACCTGCATCAAAGGACACTTCTAAATTCTACAAATACTTGATTGTAATGTATAACTCATTTTCATAAAAAAGCCTTTCAAAAGTAGAGTTACAGGGCCAAATTGTGGACTTGAAGTACTCTGAACTTGGGTTGCAATAAATTACACTAATCACTGATTTTTTTAAGTGTTATAAACCCCTGCATGTCACTTCAAGAAGATATCCACATTTGGGAAAGTTATAACCTTACACAGAACAGAAAATACTTTTTCTACTTCTTGCCCCAAGTTTTTGATCTGAATTATCCCTCCATCAACTGGGAAAATGTGCCTCAGCCAATAATCAACCACAAAAATGATAAGACTTATTAAACATTCAAATTATCAGTCATGAGAAGGTATTCAAAGTATCACAAAACAGAGGATTTGAATGGAGAGATGAAGAAATCGGCAAGAAAAGGAGAGCAGTATTGCTAGAATTGAAATCATTCCCAAGTTCTGGTGAGTACCTTCATGTGGTAGGCCCTGTTTTTTTACAAAATCTCACCAAGACAACACTGATATATAGACTGTATCTTAAATAGCATGTATCATGGAGAGAGGTAGGTTAAAACATAAAAAAATAGCATTGTGTGCAAGTCTCAGGATAAAAGAATGCCCAGCCATGGTGGATGTACTGGTGCCAGAACTGGAAAAAAATGGCGGTGTAGAATTCTCAAGACACAGCAACATTCCTACAGTGGGGTTAGGCCAGGCTCAAGGAGAAGTTGTCCCCCTGTTATAGAAGGGAGTAGTAGCCCACAAAAAAAACATAAGGTGACAGGTTAAAAAAGAGCCATAAAGATGAAGGAGTGGACTACTGAGGATGAGGAAGAAATGATGCATTGTTACATTGTTACTATTTAGAAGAAGCCTGAAATATCCAGATAAAAGATATTCAAAAAGATTAAGAGAGAAATTAGAGAAAGAAAAATACTTGTACAAGAAAAACTTTCAAAAGCTTTAAATGCAAATTTGCATTCTTTATTACAACAGATCCATGAAAAACATTACATAGAAATGATAGGCCATATATAAAAAGAAATGACAGAGGAAGTCTGAAAATATTAAGGGCAAAACCCAGAGATCATGGAAAAGTATAAAATAGAAACATGAACATGGGAAAGAAGAGATTTCGATGTGGTGCAATATTTATCCATAGGAGAAAGCCAAACTAATCAATAGAAAAAAAATTCACAATACAAAAAATAAAAATGTAAAGGGGAACAAAGAACAGAGGATTAATAAAGCAGAAGTTAAACAAGTAGAAACTGAAGGTACAGAAGACCTATAAAGTGAATGATTTAGTGTAGAATCATCTAACACAGGTTCTGTCACAGCATGATGGAACAATGAGTCCTCAAATTAAGTGGAGAGGAAGAAACTCAATAAGCAAAACCAAAAACTAAAGTAAACAGCAGATGCAGGGTGGTATCCAATGAGACAGAGCCAGGAAGTGCAAAGTGATAGTAAATTCTCCCACTGTTTGCATAGACACAGAATGTCAGCTAACCAAATGCTAAATCAATAATGCCACATATAAAAAATATTATGAGGCAAAAATACTAATGACAGTATAAATAATTCATAACATAAATAACTGTTTAAGTTTCAGAAGTGATGTTATAGCAATTCTGTCATTAAGACCTGGAGGGGAGTATGCATTCAGTCTGATCTACCACTTTAACTCAAAGAACTCCAAATATTCCTCAACAGGTCCACCCCTTTGTCCCAAATCAACTTGTTCAAGAATGAAAAAACTGAAACTGTGATTACTTTGGTCATTAATATGCTTAAATAAAGCATTCTTCATATTTTTCTGCTTGATGTCATATAAATGTTGGTAGACTCTAAGTCTAAAAGCATTTTTTGTTTTCCCCACATAATAACCTTGGCAGTTTTTACATACCGCAATGTAAACAACCCCCTTGGTATAACAAAACATTTTCTTTTTATTAGTGATGGATCCAAAATTCTTAAGTTTAAATTTATCTGTATCCATCATAAAAGGGCACTGGGGACATCTACCACATTTATACGTGCCACCTCTAGTAAGATTAGGTTTGCCTTTTTCAAGTAGTCCTTTGATTGATGTACTCTTTTTATAAACTATAGTGGGTCTATTGCCTATCTTATCCAAGACCCCAGTGTCATTGTCAAAAACCTTCCAATATTTGTGTATTATGTATTTAATTTCTTCAAAATCTGCAGAATATGTGAGTGTCAATGCAGGTGTAAATTTAATATTGTTATACCTCTCATTATTATGGTCATCCCTATTGCCCAATAGGTCTCTAAAATGTCCACTGGTCCTCTTATATTTAACCTCCTGTATGATATTTGACAGAAAGGGCTCTGGGTAACCTCTTCTCTGGAACATATTGGACAAATTGTCACATTCCTTGGTAAAGTCATGTAAATCAGACACCATCCTGGCCAATCTAACACATTGGCCCTTAACCAGGGCCTTCTTCTGGTGCAAAGGATGTGCACTAGTGAAATGTAATAATGCGTTAGAATAAGCTGGTTTCCTATATAGTTGAGAAATAAAACAGTTATTAACATAATCTTTCTTTATAGTGATATCCAAATAATGAATATATTCTAAATCCTTGACCATAGTAAATCTCAAGAAACTGGTAGTACTATTCATATACGAGAAGAACCTATTCAGGTCTTGTTCTGATTGATTCCAAAACAGGACAATATCATCAAGGTATTGCCCATACAATACCCATGAAGTCCTGAGTTCAGAGTTAAAGATGTATTAATCTTCCCAATGTGCTAAGACAATATTGGTGAAGATTGGTGCACAACATGCACCCATGGCAACTCCAAGCCTTTTTTTAAATAAATGTCCTTCAAATGTAATGAAATTATTGTCCAAAATCATCTCCATACAAGTATGAATGGTCAGGATGGTATCATGATTCAATGACAAATTACTACATAGAAACTCATGAAACCAGTCCAGACCTATTTCATGTGGTATAACTGAAAAGAGGTCACAGATGTCAATAGTCACCAGGATGACCTCATTGAACACACTTATCAAGACTATTTACATAAATTCATGTGATGTAACAGAAGTAAATAGGATAAATTACTGTGCAGCTAATTTAATAACAGGTAAAGTCTTACTACAAAAAAACAGAGCAATAAGGGAAATGTCGGGAAGAAATAAAAAGCCACCAAGGAAACATTGAATAGAAAAAACTATAAAACTGTTAAAACAAGAATTGTCACTGTTAGGAAAATATACAAGTAAAAACAGATCAACAAAGAAATCTTAGAATATATATATATATATATATATATATATGTGTGTGTGTGTGTGTGTGTGTGTGTGTATACTTACAAAGGTTTGTGAAATATATATATATATATATATATATATATATATATATATATATATATATATATTTTTTTTTTTTTTTGCCACAGTGCTTTGTGTTTTTTGTGGTTAGCATGTATACTCTGTTCCAGCATGGATACCCTAAGCCCCATCCCACCTTGAGAAGGGGATCTATGAATAGCCCTACCAGGTGTTTGACCCTCTGGGCCATGATCACAAATTATTTATTTATTTATCATTTGTTAACTGGGAAAGTCTGACTTGGAACAAAGCCAGTTTTCAGCGGAGGCCCGGGGAGAAATGCTCCAGATGCATGTCTTTGAATCTTCATATGATGACAATGGGGATTCCCCACAAGAGGTAGACAAGCCTGGAAGTTGCTAGTCTTGCTAGCTGAGGCAAGTAGCTTGCTTGGTTTTGTCCCTATCCCCTGCATGCTGGCATCACTTCTTATAGCTGGGCAGGCAATTCTATGTGTGTGTGTGTGTGTGTGTGTGTGTGTGTGTGTGTGTGTGTGTGTGTGTCTATATGTATGTAAGTGTCATGTGCTCATAAAGGTAGGGGTAGGAACTTAATGAATTCCTTGTACCTTTTCATCTAGGTGAAGGATTCTCTTTTTTTATCACAGCACATCTCAAACATTTTCTTTGACTTACCAAAGTCTTGTTTAGACATTTTATTCAAGTGACTTTTTTGCACTCTCTGCTGTGCGTTCAAAGGATTGCCAAGTTGCTCATGCTTTCTTTCATCCAGTTGCCTAGCAAATCCCTTAAGTACCACCCCAGTTAAACTTTTCAGTTAAGTTTTATAATTCCTTTGAAAAAATATGCAGTCCTCTCATCAAATGATAATCTGTTTTGTCCAGCATGCCTATGTGAAAATTAATTGTTGAAAATTTCTTAAAAGTATCATCAGTGGTACTATCCCCATGCCTGCTGACTGTATGACCATTTGCCACAGCACTACCCATTTGTTCCCTATATGAGAGACAGCAAATAAAGATGGGCTGTCATCCAGTCAGCCATCAAGAGATTTTTTGTTTATTATTAACTTCTTATGATCCACTCTACACATGGGAATAAATGCCAAAGAGTTGTTTAGGCATGCAGTACATTTTACTGAGGGTATGGCATCAACTCCCTCAAGTGATATAATCCCTCAGAAGATTATCCTCCCCCTTAAGAACCATTGTCACATTTTTATAAGCTGACCACATTTGACAGTGAAGGACAGTTTCTTTAACTGGTCTGTCTTAATGTGGCAGGTATTCAAACTGCAATTCTGTTGGTAGAAATATTTCCCCCTGCATTTCTGGCACTTAGATAATCTGTGTGGTGTCTTTCGTATAGGTAGAATGACTACACCGCTCAACACTCCTATTGATAAAGTCTTTGTTTTAGTCTTTCTGCCCCTACAATAATGATTCTAGTGGTGTGAGTATGCCACCCTAGGACTTGTATATGTTTAGATCTGTACATTGAAGAAATACTTTACAGTTACCTACTCCACATCCTAAAGTAAAACACCCACCTGAGTGACTGTGGTTTCTGAGCCAGTGCAGCAAAGAGAAACTTCTGACTTCTGGGAGCCATCAAGTCCCCATTCACTACAAGCTACCTATAGCCTGAAATTATTCTGCCTATAGTTTTAAATGGCCTCTGCTTACCACCAGAACCCATAACAACCCTCATCCCTAGTGTTCTCTGTATCCTCTCACCTAAGTCTACTCCTGTAAAGAATAACTTAACCCAGTAAACTACCTGTCCTACATTACAAACTGAAAACAACCCAGGAATAAGACCAGTCAGTCCAGTTGAACAGTTTATTGTTGAGCGCTTTCGTTTCTGAATACAAAAACTTCTGCAGAACAACCCAAACAGCAAAATTACAAACTTAAATACACTATCAATTATGACATCATCAATTCAGTTGAATAACAACATCTAAAAGGAATACCCTCACTAAAAACTAAACCTAATACAAAAATAGTAATGTAAGTGATGCAATAAATCTAAAAAAAAAATCCATTAAAAGGCATCATAATGCCGCAATTGTAACAAAGAAACAATAGAACAGGACTCGTTTAACCCTGGACTATTATCCGCATCAAGAATAAGTTGCCACTTTAATTCAGCTTTATCCAAATGTGCTTCAGTAATATAAAACTGTAAATCACTCTTGATTTGTTCCAACACTAAAAATTAAAATGATGGTCAGGGTTTGTTTCTGTTTGTTATACAGAACATTAGCACCTTTCTTGTTTTTAATATCAGCACAATGCTCACATATCTTTCTCCTGAAGGCCTGCATGTTTTATCCACATAGAAAATTGGGCATAAAACACACTGTACTAAATAAACAACATTTCTGGAATAAAAGAAAACATTTCCACAGGATAAAGTGACACAATAACTAAAACCAAAATAAACCACCCACTGGATGAAGTGGCATGTGGAATGTGTGACTGAAGGAATATCTTTGGTTTTTGTTTTTTATTGGATCCCATAGTTCAGAAAATGGAATTTTGTTAGAGATTCATGGGAGTTTTTTTAAGTAAACTTAGAGTTTTTAATTCAGAGTATGAGTTTGATTCTATGAAAAATGTTATGTTTACAGTGGATATTTGCTCCCTGTTCACCTGTATACCCCATGATTTGGGAATTGATTTTGTCAAGCAATTTATATCTGCCTTTACCTCTTTTTCTGCCGATGATGTGTATGTCTGTAATGTACCTTTAGAACTTCTATTGTTTAATAATTATTTTTTGTTTAATAGAGTGACTTACAAACAACTAAAGCGAGTGGCCATGGGGTCTGCTGCAGCCCCAGCATATGCCAATTTGGTGCTTGGATGATGGGAGCAAAAAGTATTGAAACCTGCCATGGTCAAATTTCATGTTAAGTTCTATGTTAGATTTGTAGATGATTTGTTTTTTGTTATTGAAGGTACCGAAAAGAAGCCCTTCATCTTATTAATAATATGAATGAGCAGTTGGACTTCTTGAAGTTTACTAAGGGTGATATAGGGTTAGAATTAAGTTTTTTGGACATTACTGCCAAATGAGAACCCCTTACCCATGATTTTAGTAGCAAGATTTATAGAAAAAACACCTTTTCAATAGTTACTTACACTATCCCAGTAATCACCCTTTGTATAAAAAGAATAATATTCCCAAGGGGCAACTGATATTGGTGTTTGAAGAAGAAGCTAGATTTATTGTTAGCATGTTTGTTGAAAGAGGGTATAAGGAAGACATGTTATCTAAGTTATTGGATGAAATCAAAAGACGTAGGTACACTGGTTCTCCCCCCATTTTGAAGTCTGGATGGTTTATGAAGGAAACTGATATGGGAGCATGTCCTGAAAGTAGTATTAAATATGATACCTTTTGTTGTCTGGATATGTCAGTTGACAGACCTAGTATTGTATCTATCATTGGGAAGAACTGGAATATCATTAAAGGTAATTTGGACCTGTTTAAATTAATGGGGACAGACCTAATTTTGTCTTTAAGAATACCTTTAACTTAAAAAGGTATTTACAAAGAGACAATTTTAAGGGTGACAGTATGGGTAATAGTATGAAGCCAAAATGAATGTATAAATGTGGCTTTTGTGTGGCGTGTAGGTACATTCTCAAAGGTCCTTTCATAGAATTGCTCCATTTAGATAGAACTTTACCCATCAGGAGGGTTTATAATTGTAAAATACAAGGGATTGTTTATATAGCCATTTGTTCATTCTGCAGAGAATTTTATATAGGAATGTCCACTAGGTGCCTATGGCAAAGAATTAAAGAGCACTTGTATGCCATAAGGATTAAAAATATTAATAATGTCCTATATAGGCATACAGTTAGTTGTCCAGAATATAGAAGGTTTTTATTTTCTATTTTGGAACATGTACTGAGGAATTTGGGAGGGGGGTTGTTATAAAGATCAAGTTGAATAAAAGGAGACTGCATGGCAGTTAAGACTGGGGGAAGATAAATGGCCAGGCATGAATGATTCCAGTAACATAAAGTGTTAGGAGGTTAAAAATTTATAAAAGTTTGTTATGAGTGAGACATGGAACAGTATTGATATGTTCATTTTATGAAATGTATGTATTGTACTTTTTTGAGTTGGTAATTAAGTGTTTTAAGGTGTGATACCCAATCATTGGGGTGTGTTCTATCCTATTTAAGAGAATAGTTTCATGTTGGTCATTGTTGTTCTGAAGAAGTTCCTGTTGGGACGAAAGCGCTAAAAAGGTTTTTTTTTTGCTAAGTACTGTGATTTATTTTTGGATCCTGTCCTACTTGTCCAGCAGTTTATTTTTGGTAAACATTTCTGGAGTGACAAGAAAATTGGCCTTGTATAATATATTTCCTACTACAAATCCTGAACCAACTAGAACCATTGATCAAGTGACATTGGGAACATGTCCCACATTTCCGGGTGCCTAAAGGGAATTGAGAAAATCCCTTTAAAAAAAAACACTTAAAGGATTTATTCTTTTTGTATGTAATCAGAGGCTTAGCTCCCAACCTGTCACTTAAAAAAAATAACCTAGTTGAAAATGAACCTCCAATTTTTAAAAATACATTGCACTATAAACTGGAAATCCAAAGTAAAAGTGGTGATAAAATAATGAAAATTAGAATTAGAACCATCAACAACAATAGGCTCAACCTCACTTGATTCAGTATTAATCAAATCATCCCTAACACCAATACCCAATATAGGGCTCAACAATAAACTGTTCAACTGGACTGACTGGTCTTGTTCCTGGGTTGTTTTCAGTTTGTCTTTTCTGTTATTCATTTGGTGGTTATGTCTGTCCTAAATTTATTTTATTATTTATTTATTTATTTTATTTTATTTTACATTTGTTAACCGGGCTAGTCCAACTGGATATATTTCCATTTTCAGTGGAGGCCCGGGGAGAAAAGCTCCACAGTATCATTAAAACATTTATAATGTACAAGTATAAGAAGGAACAAAACAAAATAATCTTGTTGATAAAAATAATGAGAGATCAGTAGCTACAAAGTCATACAATTTAAGCAAACACAGTATTCAGATAGAATTCTTACAGAAAAATAAAGAAAAAGTATTTAGTTAAATGTAGATAGAGAGCATTTGTCAAGGAGAAATCAGCTAAATATGAAACATAATAAGACTTTCTTACATTAAGATATGTGAGGCTGTTTACACTTTGTTCATAGTTTAATACATCTGCTATTTGCAACAAAAACTTGAGGCAGTTACCACTGCTTAAGGTAAGTGGAGGAAAAAGGAGAGGGGGTCAGTATAGGGAAAATGGCAAAAGTGAGAGCAGACAAATTAGAAAGGGTAACAGCAAGGGCAAAGCCAGAGTGTTTTAATATGTTGCTTGAGCCCTTTTAAAGAGCGGGAAGGAGGGAAGTGCAGTTAGATCTACAGACAAATTAGATAGGGTAACAGCACGGGCAAAGCCAATGTGTTTTAAGATGTTGCTTGAGCCTTTTTATAAAGAGCGGGAAGGAGGGAAGTGCAGTTAGATCTGATGGCAACATGTTCCAATGTTTTCAAGCAGTATTTGAAAACAAGGAATCACCTGCCAAGTTATTAGACTTGCTAATGCTAGCTAGGAGTAAGAAATTGAGGTTTGTATAGGGGGTAATACGGTTAGAGAGTGCCGGTGTGTTGTTCGGTTGGTAGAAAATCTTATGAACAAAAGTAAGTTGGGAAAGTAGCAAGATGTTTTGTAGTTCAAGCCAGTCTAGCTGCTGTAGCTTCAGACAATGATGAGTTCTAAAGGGGTTTCCAGTGGCAAATTTGGCAATATTATTATAGGAGTTAGCTAGTTTAGTAAGATTATTTTTCTTTAGGTTAGTAAATATGGGGGAAGCATAGAGAAGAGTGGAGACTAGATGGGAGTGGGCAATGGTAGCTCAGGCTATAGGGGTTAAGAAGGGTTTTATTTTATACAGGGAGCCCAATTTTCTATTTACACTTTTTATTGTGTTGTTTATATGATTGTCAAATGTTAGGTTGTTGTCAATTATGACTCCTAATAGCTTGGTCATAGAGTCAGGATTTATAATGGTGCCATTATTTGACTTGATAGAGAAATTGATTGGGGGGGACTTACTGTTAGGTGAGAAGAGTAAGAGCTTGTTTTTTTTTTTTGCATTCAAAAGGAGGTAACATTTTAAGAACCATTCCTCGACTAAGTTAAATACTGTCTGGGTTAGGGATTGTAGTTCAGATATGGAGTTGGCAGAACATATGAGTGTGGAGTCATCTGCATATTGTATACAGGTAGCTTGAGGGATTTCTAAGTGAAGGTTATTGATGAACACTGAGAATAGAAGTGGACCAGGAATAGAGCCCTGAGGGATTCCAAGGGAGACTGGCAGGTGGGGAGATACTTTATTCTCCCAGAGGACTGCTTGTTGCCTATTGTTAAGGTAGGACTTAAACCAGAGAACAGCCTTGGAGTCAAGAGCAAGGGATTCAAAAGTTTTTAGGAGTATGGGGTGGTTGACCATGTCAAAGGCTTTTGACAGATCAATAAAGAGTGCTGATGAGAGGATGTTGTTATTTCGGTTTTTATTGATGGAGTCGGTGAAAGATAGGAGGGCTGTGGTGGTACTATGAAATGGCCTAAAACCATGCTGACAGTTAGCTAGTTTCTTATGTTGGATAAAGTGGGTAATTAGTTGCTGGTGAGTGCATTTTTCCATAATTTTTGCTAATGGTGATAAGAGAGCAATAGGCCTATAGTTGGAATAATCGTTGGATTTGCCATCTTTATGTAAAGGGATAATGTGAAAGATTTTCCAGATATCCGGGACAATTCCTTCATTTATACTTCTGTTTATAATGATGGATACAGGATAAGCAACTGCTTTAGCTGCTTGTTGCAGATATTTAGATGGTAGTTGGTCAGCAGAGGGGGTACGTGGCTTAAGTTTCTGTATAAGTCTTTGGATGTATGAGGTTGCGACAGGTTGTAAATGGAATGAGGGGAGGGTATCAGGTAAAGAGGTTGGGAGATTAGAGTAGTTCATGGAAAGTTGACAGGCTAGAGAGTTTATGGTGTCAGTGAAAAAGGTGTTAAAGGCATTGGCGGTTTGAAGGGAGGTATTGTTTTCAGCTCCTAGAGGAGGTGGTGTGCTGGAGTGCCCTGCGTGTAAGAGTTTATTAATGCTAGACCAGAACTTTTGTGGATTGTTATGGTGAAATTGCTGTAGTTTACAGTAGTAGTTTTTTTTTGTCAGTAAGTATAGCTTTTTTTGTAGTATTTCTTAGCTGTCTAAATGTTTGATGGTCTAAGATATTTTTGGATGCTCTCCACTTGGCCCATGATTTATTCCTGAGCAATATGAGTTGTCTAGTTTCTTTTGAAAGCCAGGGGCAGGTTTGGACTTAATTCTGATAGATCGTTTGGGAGCATGCTTGTCAAGGATAGTTAAGAATTTAGAGTTCAAATATTTCACGGCCTCCTCAAGAGGGAGAGTTTTTAGAGGGTACCAGTTGCAGGCATTAAGTTCATTTTGGAATAAGACAGGGTTAAAGTGGTTGTTGGTTCAAGAGATAATGTATGCAGGGGTGCTAGGGATATCATTCCTTTGTCTTATAATGTAAGTTAACATATGATCACTTAAGTCATCAGGAAGAGTACCTACCTTATATATTTGTTTTTGTTTCTTAATAAGTATCCAATCTAAGATGCTCTCTTTTTTGTTAGGTTTGTTAAGTCTAGTAGTGGTGGTAACTGTTTGGCTAAAGCCATGAAGATTAATATGTGATGTGGGGTTATCTGTGTTTACACATTTCCAGTCAGTATTAAAGTCACCTAGTATAATAGTTTATTGTGGGTAGGAAGTTGATATCCAGTTTAGAATGTCTTCTATTGCAGTGATATTATTGCCAGGGGGTAAGTAGATGCAGATAATGTACAGGGCTTTGGAAGTGTTTAGTTGAAGTCGAGAGATAAGTACTTCAGCCTTACTATCTTGAGGTGGGTTATAAGCTAATGAGGTGATCTGTAGTGTGGATTTATATAGTAGTGCTACTCCCCCACCCCTACGTTCCTTTGTCCTTTAAAGCATACATTACAATCACTGACACACATTAGTTACAAAGCATTCATTCATACCTTATATTCTGTTTCCCCTGCATACTTGCACTTACCTAGCTATAGCTTAACTGGTTGCAATACTCAACTCTGATACCTACACTCCTTAGCCTTCTACCCATAACAAATTATCTCTAATATTGTAAGGTGTTCGTTCAAATTCTGTTATTTAAACTGTTTAGAACTTACAGATTGTTTCTTGTGATCCTTTTCCAACCTTGGGCCTATCCCCTCTTCATTCGTTCTTGCTACACTCAGGCTCACTCTGTACCCCTGCCTTAGCTCCATTCCCACCCACCCCCATTTCTATAACAGTTATAGTTACCAGGAGGCAGAGCCTGAATGGCTAACTTAAAGCAGCAGTATTTTAGAGCTCCATATAATTAGTTAAATAAGACAGGAAAAATATTCTTTTTTTTTCATCAAAGTTTAAAATCTTATAGATAAAGGACTAATTTGCATAATTAGAAAGTTTGGTGAAGTTTTACAAATAATTTCCTGTCAAAACGCTTGGAGATATATTCACTTGTTAAAATGAGCAACTCAAAGATTTCTCACCAGGATGCTGCCTTAAGGAAGGAACTACAACAGATGGCATCTACCCTGCAGGAGTTGACTTTGAAGATGGATAATTTTAAAGAGAACCTGGAAAATCTTAAAACAAGCAGTCAAAAACAGGCTGACACCCTCAAGGAAATGCTAAAACAACACCAGACAAGGATAACAGGAATAGAGGTTTCTCTAAATGACTTAGAAAGCAGACTGAAGGAAGAGGAAACACGGAAAGAACTGCTTCTTAAACAAAACACTTGGTTGGTTAATAAAGTAGATGACTTGGAAAATAGGGCGAGGAGAAATAACATCAGGATTTTTGGTTTACCTGAAAACACAGAAGGTGAAGATATTATTTCCTTTTTTATCAAGCTGGATCCCTGACTTTTCAAATTTAAAAGAAGGACTTTCCTTTGGCATTGAAAGGGCACACAGAGCTCTTGGGAAACCTGCCACTAACTCAAACTCTCCTCCTAGGTCAAATATTATCAAATTTCTTTCATACTTGGACAAGGAACTGATTTTAAGATTTGCTTGGAGGAAGGCACCTCTAAAATATAAACAGAGCCTAATAAGATTGGACAACGACTATTCATCTAGAATAATGGAACAAAGGAGAATGGTGTGGCCAGTGATAAAGTCTCTGAAACAAAGTAACTTCAAGGCACTTGAATATCCAGCTAAGATAGGAATACTGTATGTCAACAAGATGAGGACTTTTATTGACTTAGAGGAAGCCTCTTCATTAATTAAAACTAATAATGCGATTACTTTACCAGAAGATATGGATTGGATGGCACCTTCTCTCAAGAGAACAAAAGAAACAAATGTCTGGACAGATGTCAAAAAGAAGAAGCAAAAGACTGATACTGTTACAGCCAAATCTTTTCAAAGCATCTGCTATGATATGAATTGTTTTAACATTACTTTAAAGGACCGATTTTACTGCTTGGAATTTTAAAACAAAGGTAACTAACGAATGGAATCGTTATCTATATTTTTTGAAAATAGATGACACATGAGAGTTTTCACATTACCTCAGGTATGTAAAACAGGGTACTTTTCTTTCACAGAAGGAGGGTTATATAGCACATAAAATATTTATACTGTAAATCAACATACATAGTATATGTGTATTTTCTCTTAATTTTCTCTTTTCTTTCTTTCTTCTCATTATTTATTTTAACTGCACCCTGTCTCCCTTTCTAAATGCTCTCCTATTTACTATACTAATAAAGTCTGTATATATATTTAATAACTCAGTATCTATACATAGATAAATAATGGTCTAAAATCTAGTTTTAAGGTAGACTAATTGGAATAGTGAACTTAATTGTTATTACAGTATTTATTAGATTAATGATAGTCACTGTTATGCTTATTGGGATTGGGGACATGTTTGTGATTAACTCTGAAATGTTCCATTCATGTACATATGTCCTTTGAATTATTTCCTTTTAGTATTAACAAATACATTAAAAAAGGAGGGAAAAATGTACTGTTGGTTAAGAGAAGTGAAGGTTTCTTCACATTCTATTTGCATTGCCATAGCAACATTAAACAACTGCTGCAGTTTCTAAGGACACTGTGAATCTGCAAAGTGCATTTAGGCTCACAGATAACAGATAATAAGAAAAAGTAATGTTGTTTAGTTATTAAAATGAAAAACAATCTAAACAAGGTAAAATAAATACATAATAGGACTATTTGTATGTCTTTTATGATTTATCCTCATAGGATTACATATTCTTGGAAACACAACTGAAATGTTCCCAAACTACATGTGCACTGAAAAGTAGCTGCTTGATTAAAAAGAATTACTCATTTTAACATGCTGATTCCACAAGCTGTCTGCACTGTAAAAGTTACATTTTATATGTTACTTGAAACTGACAGTCTCTAGAGCACATTTTTGCAGTTACCTCACACACTGTACAAACTCACTTGGTAACTGATAGCTATTCATTTAAAATATCAGTCTAAATATTAATTGTGCCCTTGAAATATTGTTGCCGTTTTGACAAAACAAAACCTGAATTGAAAAAGGAATGATTTGAAGAAGTGAGGTATTGTACAGATTTCAAAGATGGCTATTGACATTACAATACAAGTAGAAATGTATACATGCAAGGAAAAATTGAAATGCTTTATACTTTTAGATAAAATAGCTTATAGTCAACTTTTTGCTTTATCAGAAAATTGAAAGAGCTAGGAAATTATTTCTAATTTGTCTTTGTAATGTTTACTAAAGTGATCTTAGTCACTGACTTGTTTAATGGATTGCAAGTCATATACAAGATGGACTACTGAATGCTATTTCTGTTTATCTATGTTTACTGAATTTCTTTTATTAGTACTGATTTAAAATGAGGGAAAGAAAGGGAAGGGAAATCTCTGTTTTTGGTCAAGGGAGGAGAAGCTTAAGAGTATTCTAAGTGCCCCGAGAACTCTCTGAGTTGCTCTAAATACTATTCGATTAATACTTACCTAAGGTAAGTCTTGATTACCATATAGGTACCTTCACATTCATTCTAGACCTGATGTGATTACCCATTCTGGAAGCAGGAGGAGCCTTATGCAGGATGGGAATTGTCAGGGTGATCATAGTTCATTCTTAGACTCTGCTTTGTAAATCTATAAATATGTAAAAGAACTGCACACTAGAATGTAGGGCGCCTCTACTCAGAGTCAGGATACCACTGATAAGCCATGTCTTTTCATAAGTGTAAGTTGACGTTGGTGAGCTGAAGAGTGGGAAAGTAAAGTAAGACAGTACACCTACAGTAAATTCATATTTCATTGGCAATCACTCATTGTCTACTGTAGAGTCCTTTTAGTCAAATTATTTTAGTAATAATATATTTGTTGTAGGCTTATTTAGTGTATGCTCCTCTATTTATTTAATTTATCCAAAATGACATATCTGACATGTTTGGGATCTCTTAAGGGTAAGTAATATTGGATATTTTCTAAGTCAGCATAATTGTTTACAATACTAACATTCCATATTGATATATAAAATACTATAGAACAATAATAGAATAACATAGAATTTCATATCTCATTTAAGAAAATTATCCGTATAATAACTGAACATATGGAGCTCAGTTGATATTGTTGGTAAAGGTATGAGTGATAATCCAATAGATCTATCTTTATCTATTGGATTAGGAATGACTTTCATTCCATGTTTAATGTGAAATTCATATTTACTAGTATTTGCTACTTTAGAATTAATGTTTTATAGAAGTGAGGGTTTTTTTAAAGCCTGACCAGAATTTTACCCTACTTATATTTAAAGAAGAAAGAGCATTAAATTACACTCCCAAGTTTACACACATAAAAATAACATCCAATGTTATCAGAGAATATAGTAGAACTACTATAAACAAAATAAAAAAAGAAGCAAAAAGTGTCTTCCAACAATAACTTGAAATGGATTTAACATTCTTATCATTAAATACTAATGGCTTAAATAATGCAAATAAAAGATCAAACTTACTAAAATATTTAAATCTAAATAAGGCACAAGTAGTATTTCTACAGGAAATGCATTTTAAGACTAATGATAGCTTAATTTGGAACCCTAAGGACTATACAGTCTTAGCTTAATCCTCCTATAGAACAAAGACAAAAGCAGTATCAATTCTCTGGAAGAAAAACATAATCACTCCAAAAGTTATTGATAAATATGAAGACAAAGAAGGTCTACTAGCATTTGTTATAATTAAATTTAATAACAGAATTTGTACCTTAGCTAATCTATATTGGTTCCCAGGAATTGGAGCAGGAATGGTTAAAAACACCTAGATTTTATTTCCAACAATTATAAAGGAAATCTTATAGTGGGAAGAGACTTTAATTGTACCTTAGAAGCTTCTGAAACCACCAAGAAGTCATTTTGCATAAAAACTATTTCAAAATCCTTAAAAAATGGATTGATCCATTTCATTTAATAGGCACTTTTAAAGTAAAAGATGATAAATCCTTATTATTTTCCCATAAAGACCATAGATTTGGAACACAAACCAGAATAGACAAATTATTCGTAGTTCAAGATTTACAAACAAAAACCTTCAACTTCTCAATAGTTCCATGCCCCTTTTCAGATCATGACTCTCTGATAATGAAGCTCCAAATAGAGTTTAAACCTTTAATCCTCTCAACTAGAATTCCATCATATATCACGCAAATTAAAGAATTCAGACCATGGATGTTGTCAGAACTATAATTATTTCCTGAAATTGATAATACAACAGAAATCAGTAGAGTCATGGTTTGGGACTCATTAAAAGCATATTTATTTGGTAAGACCCTTAGCTGGTACAAAAACAAAGTTAGAGAGTGGGATTCCGAATCATTAGACTTGCAAACCAGACTCTTGACAGCAAAATCTAAAAAAAAAATCAGAATTGTCCAGAAGTCACAAAAGAAATAGAGGAATTAAATAAAAAAATATAATGACATTCTAACACACAAAACTTGTCTAGCCTTGGAAAAATTAAAAATAAACTCATTAGCCACCTCTCCCCCCCAGATATCTACATAACTTATCTTCAAGAATTAAAATACAATCTAAAGCAAATAACATTAGTAGTATAGCTCATGTAAAGAAAGGGAAAAAAGTATCCGATATAGGAGACATCCTTGAAGCATTTTGGTTCTATTATATGGAACACTTCAAAAAAAGAAGATTTAGAGACCAACCAAATAAACTTAGATACAAACCTTATCAATATAAAATAAATTCCCGAAAACTTAAAACTAGACCTACAAAAACCTATATCCTACAAAGAAATTGTTAACAAGCTAAAAGAAAGTAAATCTAACAAAGCTCCAGGGATAAATGGTATAATTACGGAAATTTGCAAACTCTTCCCTTCAACAGTAATCTCCCTTTTTCATAAAACTTTGCTAGAATTCCAGTCAGAAGCAAAAATACCACCCTCATGGAAATATTCTCTCATAACACCAATTCTAAAAGATAATAAACCATCAGATATTTGCACCTCATACAGGCCTATATCATTACTGAATAATGATTACAAAATATTCATTTCAATCCTAGCTAACAGAATGAAAATCCCACTTTCAAAGACAATTAATAATGATCAAACTGGATTTTTATATAACAGGCACACACATGATAATATTAAAATGATACTTACTCTTATAGATTATGTGAATAAAGAAGATAGAGAAACACTTGTAATTGGATTAGACCTAGAAAAAGCCTTTGATTCCCTCAAATGGGAATATCTATTTAAAACTTTAGCATTATTTGAATTTCCTCCTCCCATCATCTTATTACTAAAAGCATACATATTAATAACTTAGCCTACATTAAATTAGGTCATGTCACCTCAGAATCTATCCATATAACGAAAGGTACTAAACAAGGATGCCCCCTTTCTCCTATTTTATTTGCTTTGGTTATAGAAATACTTGCAGAAATAATGTGCAATAATCCAAGAATAAAAGGAATAGAAGTCTATGACCAGTACATATCTAAAATAATGCTTTTTGCTGATGATATTTTATTAACCCTATCAAACTCCAGAGAGTCATTAGGAGAGCTAGAAGAAGTAATGGAGAAATTTTATAAGATTTTAGGTCTACACTTTAATAGATCAAAATCAAAATTTCTATTTTTAAATAAGAAAAAAGACCTACAAGTTAGAGATAAATCCATCATAGGAAAACAAGAAATTACGCTAAATTATTTAGGAATAGTGTTATGCAAAAATATAAGCAAAACAATATTAATAAATTATAAAAACATTATTGAAACAAATATATATATAGAAAAATAGAACAAAATTATATTAACTTTTGAAGACAGATTGCAATTAATAAAAATGGTCTTATTGCCAAAAATACTATATGTAGCATTAACAATACAGTTAATTCCTGAAAGATGCATTCTTAAAGAAATAAACTCATGTTTAATAAAATTGTTATGGTATCCCAAAAAGAATAGAGTAGCTCTAACTCATCACATTAGACCCTGGAAACAAGGAGCATTGAACTTCCCAGAAATAGAAATGTATAAAAGCATCTGTGTTTAAAACTACAACAGACTGGATAAAACCAAATTATTTTGCCAACTGGAAAGAATTAACAATGGCTATATTAACAAATGAATTGAATCTGTTAAAAAAATGTTTAATAGTAGACAAAGCAAACAAACCTTGGTACATACTATGCATAAGTATACACTATAATATAACAAAACCTTCTAAAACAACACTGATTAATCATTACATCAATTCCTTTAGGAAACTTATCAATGCAAACATAGATCTAAAACTTTGGTTTGACCTTTTAACCCCATTTACCATCACTAAGAACATTCCTCACAAAATATTTAGGGAACCAATAACCTCCTGGGAACAAAATGGATTCTTATGCTGGTTTCAATGTGTAAATAGATTAAATGTTTTAGATATACATATGATAAAAACTGCTTACAATATTCCAACACAGGACTGGTTAACCTTACAAAGCATTTTAATGTACACTCAAGATTTATGCAGATTAATTAATAATTCCTCATTTAAAGATATTCCAAATCTAATAAGTTTTCTGTATTAATTTATATATAATAGTTGTGAAAAGAAAAATTCCATTTCAAATCTATATAAAGGTGGTGGTGCTGTGGTAGCATTGTTGCCTCACAGTAAGACGCTATCTGGTTTGATTCTCAGCTAGACCGTCTTCTGCGTGGAGACATGCATGAATGGGCGTACCTTCGTTGAAGGTTGTGCATCAGGGCTGGTAACTCGGCACTTAAAAATCAACTACCAATCATTAGTGGACCGGTGTTCCGCTGTGGCGACCCGTAACCAGGAAAAGCCGAAAGACACAACAACAACAACATGAAGAGTTAATAACATATAAAACAATTCCCAAACCATCATACTGGCAGTTCTTAACAAAAGGTCAGTCGTTGCAGATAACAGAAGAAATTAAAAGTAACATCTTACTATCAGTTAATTACACCTCTAACACACAGTACTGGAAAATATTTAACTGGAAATACTTACATAGAGCATTTTTAACACTAGATAGAATTAAAAGGATCAGTACTACTAAAAATGGTTTTTGCTGGAGGTGTGAAAAGTCAAATAAAGCAGACTGGATTCATATTTTTTATGAATGTAATAAAATTAAATCATATTGGAATGGAATCAATCATTTTTTACAAGCGTTATTTAATGAATCCTTTACCTTAACTAAAGCATTGATAATACTAAATGTAAATGAAGGTCCCTACCTGAATAAGACAAATATGTATTTGTTATGGACAATACTTGCTATAACTAGGAAATGCGTAACAAGAAGGTGGAATTCAAATACACCCCGACCTTGGAAGAATTCTACACTTTACTGATGACAACTGCATTGATGGAAATAAAAATCAACGAACTACAAATCTGTCCCAGGCCATTGGTAAATAATCCTTGGAAGAAAGTTATATCATTGCTGGATACTCTGCAATGATCAATATTGTATCGCTGATAACTGATCTGTTAATTCTATATTTAATAATATACAGTGTATATAATTGAAAGTCAGGCTATTGTAAATATTGTATATAGTTGTTTAAAAATGATATTTAAAAATATTATGTAAATGTTATTTTAATTGAAAATAAAAAAAAAATATTTGAGGTAACAGTTATAGTTACCATAACTCCTCACCTTCAGACTAGATATCCAATAATATCCAATGCCCTATTATATTAACTCCCCACCCCTAAAAGACCGATCTGACACAACAGCCATTAAACTATTATTCTACCTATTCCTTTCTCAACCCCCACTTCTCTTTACACTCCCTTCTACCTTTCTTTTAAACATCTTGTGTACATCTCACACTGCAATATGCCACCACCCTTATATTCCACTATCTTCACAATACTTATAACCCTGTCTCTCAGTTTATTTACACAGACCACCTCTCTCAAATGCACAGTAATAACCTTATCCATGAAAACATCCACCTTCCCTTCATATTTTGAAAAACAAACAGTTTTTCAAATATATGTGCCAGCCTAATAAGCCTCATGCCATACACTTCTTAAAACTTAAAATCCTTTCATCCACCACTAATTACAAATGTGAATTCTACATAAAATCAACACATTCTAAAAGATCAACATACCACAAAAATTAATCTCTGACCACTGTAAACTATCCCAATGTGGGGACATCCACCCCAACCCAGGAGCCCCCCCTCCCCCTACATCCACCTCTCTTCAAACCCCCTTCTCTAAAAATCTGTTCCTAGTAACACTAAACATACATAGCATCTGCAACAAAATAGAATTTCATTCAAGGGTAACACAACACTCCCCAGACATACTAGCAATGATTGAAAATGGTTAAAACCGCATATCTAAGATGTTGAAATAGTGCCCCCAGGATTTCACATATTAAGAACCAATACTCATAAAAAACAGGTGGAATAATTTATCCAAATACCTATACAATGTTACCTTTCTCCAAACCAGTACCATCATTTAGTAATGCAGAAATTCTTATCACCTCTTTACAAATAAATAACACCAAACAATTATGTATTGCAGTTGCAGTAGTATATATATCTCCTGGCCAAAACATTCCTATCCTAGAAGACATTCTCTGCTGGATATCTGAAAACATCTCCAATGAAGCAATCATCATGGGCGATGTTAACATCAATTGGCAAAATTTGATCACAGACACCCCATCAAATAACATTAACCTTTATGTTTTCACATAACTCATTACCAGTCCCACCAAAATACAAAATAGTAATCAGCCAGGACCTACCCTAGACTGGATCCTGGTCACAGATCCCCACAAATATTCTATTTCCAGTACCCTCCCTAATATCTTAAGTGACCACCTACCTGCCTATACCTACAGGACCACCCTTCAAGTATCCAAACACCATACCTACAAAACATCCAGAGACCTAACAAACTGCAACCAAAAACTATTTAATAGCATTCTAAAAACCATCAATTAAGCTGCACTAAAAACTCTACCACTGGAAAATGCTGTCAACTACTTCAATAAATTGTTCCTAGACACCCTTAACAGCTTAGCTCGTCTTCATATGAAAAGAACTAAAACAAATTATTCACCCTGGCTAACTAAATTCACAAAACAAATACTACAAATCAGAGATCAAGCCTGGAAAGATTGGCATAAAAATGACACAAATTTAGTAAAATACAAACAACTACTTAACAAAACAAAACAAAAAACTAGTAATTGCAGACAAGAAAAATACTTCTCCAAACAAATGACCAATCAAAAAATAATCCAAAAAAAATAATCTGGAAAACCATCTCAGCACTCCTTACCCCAGTTCCCAACCAAACCCATAACCTTCAACAGATAAAACACCTTCACAAATAGCTGACATGTTCAATACCTATTTTATTGATAGCATACTCAAACTAGTAACAGACTCTACTTCTAACACAAATTCTTTCTCCAATGACAATGTAATTCCACCCTATCCCAAACACCCAACAAAAACACTACCACCTCTTCCCTCCTTCATCAAAGTATATCTGTGCTTAGTGCTCTTATCTCATCCTTTTTCATTTCAACCAATACCTACCTCATTAATACATATGCTTCTTCTCAAACTAAAACCTAGTTCCCTTTCCTCTGATAGTCTTCTATCAGACTATTTAAAACTTGCCACGGATATAATTGCTTATCTGTCAGCATCCTTATCAATCGATCCATCCTGGAGTCCCAAGTCCCTAGTATCTGGAAGAAATCTATTGTTACCCCATTACACAAAGGAGGAGAATGTAATGAACTATCAAAGTATGCCCTTCTCTATCTTCTCCCCTCTAGATAAATTGCTGGAAAAATGAGTACACAAACAACTACTAAATCACCTTACCCATAACAACCTTCTTACATCCACCCAACATGGTTTTTTAACTAGCACATAGCATGACCACTGCTTTTATCTCCTTTATGGATACTGTTAGCAAAGCCACAGACTATGGCCAAATAACCTTTGTAATTCTACTAGATTTGTCAAAGGCCGTTGACACAGTAGCACATCATAAACTTCTACATCAGCTGGGCTGTTCACAACCCTCCCAACAATGGTTCACTAGTTGTCTAACTAATCGAAATCAATATGTCAAATAGCAAAGTAGTTTGTCTCAACACCAGATTAACAAAACTGACATGTCACAAGGGTCCATTCTAGGACTGTTGCTGTTCAATACCTTCATTAAGAATTTACACACCGCCTACCTTCAAAGCTCTTTTATTCAATATGCTGATGACTCTACCATCATCTCCACCACAAACAGCATCCACCACCTTCTGCAAATTACACAAGATATCTTCTCAATGAAGCACAATTACTCCTTAACCCCAATAAGACAAAACTTTTCACACCAAAGCCATTCTCACTCACTTTTAAAATATACTCACAGAACAATACAGATATTGAAATTGTAACAAATGCTAAACTATTAGGCATCACCATAGACAATAAACTTATATTTGACTAACACATGCATAATGCCATAAAAATCACATATCAGATTAGGAACGCTATATAGACACAAAACTTTCATGGATACCCCAACCGTGCCCCCATTTTCACCAACCTACATACATTAAAGAATAAGCTACAGTCCTGCTACTATAAAATCATTAAATTTGCCACAGTTATATCTCATCACTTACACCACTGCTATGCCCTTAATGAACCTAACTGGCTTGAATCCCCCCGTCATTTGACTTTCTACAACTATCTATAGCACACAAAATGATATACAAACCTGAAATCTGCCCTACCTTAAAACCTGTTCTACACCCCTACATCCCCACCAGAACTTATAACTGTATACAGACCTAACAAAAGATCTGGCCATTGTCGTTACTCCTATGTTATTGCAAAACTATGGAACGCCTTACCTACAGCTATCAGTGCTATAGATTGTTTCAATAATTTCACACTCTCACTAAAAAACTACCTTCTTAACTCTCATACCTGTCCATATTCCTTGACAAAAAATGTAAGCTCCACCTTTCCTCTTCAGCTTTCAGTCTCCTACTTATTCCCACTGTAACCAGCCTTATTTTCCTACCTCCCGCTTGTCTAGCTCATCCACCCCTCACTCATGTTTCCCCTTACCATTCTCACACCTCACTGCTTCTTACTACCTGACTTCTTTATCCAGTCTTTTTCCTTTATCCCACCTTTTCCTTTTACCTCTCTAACTTTACCTGCCTTACTATACCTCCCATTTATCTCATCTTTCATACCTCCTCTGTCTTCTTTTCTTCCCCCTGCCTATTACCGATACCTCCTCCTTAATGCTAAAAAAACAAAACTTCTCCTTTTTTCTCCTACCACTCGAGCCTCCCCATTAAACTTCAACATTTTCTAATTTGTCTACTGTTATTTCTCCTCTCCACACAACAACTAACTAGGAATTACCATCGACAACAAACTGACTTTTTTTTGAACACATCAACAACAACACCATCAAAAAAAAATAAAAAAAAAAAAAATTATATACATCTTTTTTTTCTCACACCCTTCTACCACTATATTTATTGCCCCATCTTATACTCACTTCTTCTCTTCACTTCTCTTCTTCACTTATCCCCTTAAGAACTTACCTTAAAACAACCAACTAACTATAATAGCAACTTGTTATAATAGCATTGCCCCTTTTTTCTCAAAAACCACTCACAAACACAAACCTGTCTAGGCTAGGCTGGCTTGAGCTGGTCTTTGACTCACAACACATTGCTCTCATCATTGCTCAACCAACCCTCAAAAGATACAACTTCAACCTATTTAACCTTATACTTTCTCAATTCTTAATCTTAATCTTTCTTCTTCATATCTTTACTCCCTTCGATCTTCTTCCAAACTCATGACTAAATCAGTAAAGTCCCATAATATAGCTGGTGACTGGAATCACACTAATAATAGGAAGGACATGGAATCAGCCACCTCCTTCTCAAACTCTAACTCCAAAAAAAAAACTGTACAAAAATCAAACTGTGACTCCAAAATCACTCACTCTCCACCACTGGAACTTCACCCTTTCTTTCTAGAACTCTACCACACTAACTTTCTAACCTTACTACTAGTAAATATACTTACTCATACTATCCTCTTTTGCTCTCTATCCCTCCTCTCTCTCTCTCTCTCTCTCCCTTCTCTCCATTCTTCTCTTTCTCTCCTTTCCTTCCTCCTTTTTCTTCCTTTTTATTCTCTTCTTCCCTCCTCTTTTTCTTCTTTCTTCTTTATCTCTTTCTTATTTTCTAATTTTCATAATTTTTTTACCCTTTTGCAATTTTTTACTGTTTTTCAATTTTTTTTTATTTTTTTTTTATATTTTATGTCATTTTTACTTTTGTTTATTTTTTTTTTTTATATGTTCCTTTTGTTTATTCATATTCACTTTATTTAATTATTATGTAATTAGTAATATTATAATTTAAAATAGGTTGGTACTTTTACTGTGAGCCTCTTCTTCCCGGCTGGGACATATATCAATGGAAACTAGCCGGTTAACAAATGTAAAATAAAAAATAAAATAAAATAAAATATTACAAATGCAAAACATCAACAAATCACTAAGAAATTATTATTAATGACCTAAAATAAAGCACATAGCACACTGCGTGTATATACCTGACATTTCACTTAACATCACAACCATTTTTCTAGCCAGTAGTATGTTTACTATTTCTGCATACAGCTGTACCTTCCAGATGTTTTATTTTTTGTATACCGATCTTTGATATTGTACCAATATTTGATAATAACAACTACTACTTTCGCAGCTACACTGTAATAATGTCATTTTGCTTACAACAGAAATTTCAGTTCATATTTACATGTATACATGTCTCTATCAACTCAATTCTACTTTTTATCCCCAGGACTCTGCTAGAAATGTGTTCCTAACCAAGTTGAACTTTACTGGTCAATAAATAAATAAATAATACATTTTTGTATCAGAAAAGGAGATTTGAATGATGTCTCAACTGTTAACACAGAGATTTTTTATAATGTTTGCATTCAAAAGTTTTAAAAAATGAAATGTATATTTTCCTAAAAGCAGGAGCTTGAAAAAACTTTGGACAAAAAGAAATTGTGGATGCTTAAGCTTGAGCTAATACTCTATCCTGCAAGAAGGAAACATTTAGTGTAAGGATACTTCGTTAATGTATATTTGTACTAGATGTTATCTCTTCAGCCTTTGAGCGTTTCTTTACCAATAGGTACCAGTGCATTTCTATGAATTTTTTATATGGTTCTTTTATCTTTGGGCTTTTATATTCTCAGTACATGTGGCTACTGTACTGTGGTGTTTTAACATGGTGTTTACTTATTTAATATGTCTATATTGCACTGCAAATTCATGTCTTCTCGGTGTTAATTGCTATTATTATATTTAGAACCCTGTGACTCTTTGCTCAATGAAGACATAACCTAAGCAGGTAAACAAGTCTGACTGTTTTAGAAGAGACCATAATATTTCCACAGGACTGCCAATTGCAACTAGATTACTTGCAACTAGATTTATTTTATGTATATAATTTAATCAAATCACTGTACTTTGTCATTTTGGATAAAAACATTGTATAATGTATCCAGTTATTTCTCTCTTCTAAATATTAACATTATGCTCTGTCCTGAACAATCTTTTCACAGCTGATTTATGAAGCCAGTACTTTATGTATTATATTTCTGAAAAGATTTCTGAAGTAGCATCTTAAATATTGTGATGTATGGGAGAAAGTAATGAAAACTGTCAAAGTTTTTATGATCTCTTTAAATACACGAATATAGTCTCATAACTTTGGTGAATTACATTTCCTTCCAAAACATACATTGCAGTCATTCTTTATAATGGTTAGGAATTTGTTAGCTGTCATACGAGATACAATTTCTACTTCCAAAATAGTCTGATCTTATTTCGCAAACTCACATTTCCAGTTTTCAAAAAATAATTCAGCTAATTCTAACTGTATTGTCATTTTTTTAACAAAACAGCACAGAAAGCACCATAAACTAAGGTTGTATCCTTACTTCAGCAAATTGTCTTCTATATTTGCCTGTTAAAGATCTGTTTCTCATGTGCAGGAATGAAATGATAATGCCAAGGATCTGGGCAAAAGTACAACAATTTGTGAAGATTCTGAACCATAAAATATGCTAGTATAATAAAAATTAAATCTGAATTGGATTATTTTTGCACATTTTCACCCAAACTGACAACATAGCTGGATCTTCATCTGCAAAACTACAAAAAAATTTTTTTTTTTTTTGCAAACTAAAATAAGCTTTGAATTCACTATGCAAAATTACCTCCAGCTCCATTACTCCATACATAGCTGTACTCCATTCTTTAGTATTTTGGTTGACATCTATTTAATTGATCCAATATCCCCAGACAGTATAATATGTCAGAGTTAGAATATATAATTAAGGGGTGTGCAGACCCCTCCTATGGATGGTGTAGGGGGGAAGCCCTCTTTCAAAAACAATGTATTTTTTAGGTAATTCTTGGTGCATGTGTATTAAGTAGAAAGTAATAAAATAGTATTCACTGGATTTAAATAGATCCATAAATATAAATATATACTCCTGAAATAGAACTTGCCAAAAATGAAGAATGGGATTTATTACCAGCCAGCACTAAATTAGTCAATTCTACTAATTTTCAGTCTTCATTTAACATAGGAGATAAACCTCTAACACCTCATCTATGATGACATAATACCAAAGAGGAAGCACAACTTTCTCATGTGGACATATTGGGTGGTGGCAATAGCAATTTCATTGACCAGTAAGAAGAATAACCTTTCTACAATATTGTAGCTCCACTGCTTGCTAGTCAGGACCTTCACTCTATCATAGCTCCATTGTTTGATGGTCATGGACCTTCACTCCATCATAGCTCCACTGTTTGATGGTCATGGACCTTCACTCTATCATAGCTCCACTGTTTGATGGTCATGGACCTTCATGCCATCATAGCTCTTCTGTTTCGTGGTCATGGATCTTCACTGTATCACAGCTACTCTTCTTGCTGGTGATCGTAGACCTTCACTACATCATAGCTCCACTGCCTGGTGGTTATATAAGCCTTCTGTCTATTATAAATCCACTGCTTGGTAGCCATAGAACTTAGGTTCATAGGTTGGTACTAGGCTATTGGCCCTAGGACCTATACAAGCCTAGCCATAACAATTCCCTGGCTATTTCTTCCCACAGTATTTACTAGCAAGGCGACTGATGTGATCCCCAGGGTGAATTTCCTATCTCCCATCCAATCATCAAGGTTCCTTTTGAAGAGGGCCAAAGAGGCACTCTGCTAGACATGTATGGGCAGTCTATTCCAGAGACTGGGGAGTCTCTAGGTCAGGAACCTATCCCCCCAGCATGTTTTGTTCATTGTGATGACAAGGTTTACATCCCTGGAGCATGTGGCTCTGAGGGATTGGGATTTCTTTAATTGTAGCATGTCCAACAGCTCTGGGTTTGACATTGCCTTGTATGTTAAGCAGAGATCGCATCTGAGTAGATGATATGCGACAGAGTATAACTGGAGTTTTTTTAGACAGTCAGCATAGGGCATCTGCTTTAGGCCTCTGATTCTTTTAGTGAGGTACTTCTGTGGGCTTTCCAGTTGTTGCAGATGTCTTGAGAGGTACATACCAAATGGGGTGTTCTATTTTATAATGGGTCTAATGAGGGATTAGTACAGTGGTACAATGACCTCCTTTTTTCTGGATGAAAAGCCCTTAGTGATGAGGTATGCCACATAGAAGGATTTCCAGACTGTTGTGGCGATGTGGTTATCAAAGGTGAGACCACTGTCCACCTGTGTCCCTAAGTCTCTTATCACACTTTCAATGTTTGGTGTACTGCCACCTATGTAGTAATTCATGGGTACATGTTTTTTCCCATCATCCCTCCAACTTCACTCCATCATAGATCCTTGGCTTTGTGGTTATAGCCCTTCATTCCATTATAGCTCTTCTGCTTGCTGGTCAAGAGGCCTTTACTTCTTCATAGCCTCACTGCCTGGTGGTCATAGACCTTCACTCTGCCGTAGCTACACTGCTTGGCAGTCACAGAACTTTACTCCATCATAGATCCTCTGCTTGCTGTAAGGAAGCTGAGTGGCAAATCAGGATCAATGCCATTGGCCCAAATGGCCTGAAGGATTCTATCTCCCTCTCCTGTTTTCTGAAAATTAAGTCTTTAATGTATTAGAGGGTGATTAGGGTGTTTTACTGTTTCATTTTATTTCATAGGTTCATAGGTTCATAGGTTCATACTAGGCTATCTGCCCTAGGGCATTTATAAGCCTAGCCAGAATGTGTTTGGCTTTCGCCACCCATTTTAAATTTATTTTACTATGCCCTTTTTCGAGGTTAGTATACTGTGCCTCTATCTAACAGTGACACAGAAGTGATACCCGGGGTAAACCTACGATCTCCCATCCACTCATCAAGATTCCTCTTGAAGAGAGTCAATGACGGACTCTGCCTAACCTGGACTGGGATTTTATTCCAGAGTGAAGGGAGCCTCTGGGTTATGAATCTGTCCCTCCAGCATGTCCTATTTATTTCAGTGCTGAGGTTCAAGTCTCTCAAGCACGTAGCTCGATGGGATTTGGATTTTCTGAGGTGCAGCATGTCCATTAATTCTGGGTTGGACATGGCTTTATACATCAGGCACAGATTGCCTCTGAACAGGCGGTATTACACTGAGTAGAGCTGGAGTTTCTTTAACCGGGCAGCATATGGCATCTGTTTGAGCCCTTTGATCCTCTTGGTGAGGTACTTTTGGGGTCTTTCCAGTTGCTGCAGGTGTCTGGTAAGGTACATCCCAAAAGGGGCATTGTACTCAATTATGGGCCTGATGAGGGATGAGTAAAGAGGCACGATGACCTCCCCTGATCTAGATGTGAATCCCTTCATGATTAGGTGGGCATGTTTTTCTAACCACTTTGGCCATGTGGTTGTCAAATGACAGATTGCTATCAACTTGGGTCCCCAGGTCCCTAATTACTTCTTCTGTACTTAATGGATTACCACCTATGTGGTAATTTGTGGGCACTTTGTTTTTGCCAAAGGGGATGAGTATACACTTTTTGGCATTTAGCTTGAGGCCATGGCTCTGGCACCAGTTGTCTGTTTCTATGAGACCCTTTTGGAGGATGCTTGTGTCGGCTGGAGAGTCGATTATGGCGCCCAGTTTGCAGTCATCTGCGAACTTGGTCAGCCACAGTCCTTCCGTGTTGGCCTGTACCTCCGAGAAATATATACCGAACAAGAGAGGTCCCAGGACTGAGCCTTGTGGGACACCACTTGTAACTGGTTTGGAGTCTGACATGGCTCCAGCAATTCTAACCATGTGGGTTCTGTCCTTGAGCCAGTTTGCAATCCATCTAGTGACATAGGGGTTTATATTTAAGCTGGTGAGCTTATTTATAATGCCCGAGTGGGGTATTGTATCGAAGGCTTTTGTGAGGTCCAGGTAGGCTGTGTGGACCACCTTCTCCTCGTCAATGGCCTTGGTGACTATTTCAAAGAAATCAACCAGGTTTAAGAGGCAGGATCTGCCCTTAACAAAGCCGAACTGGGTAGGATCCAGTGTCTGTAGGTCCCCAATATCTTTATTTATGAGGTCCATGATGATCCTTTCCATAGCTTTGCAGACCAAGCTAGTCAGGCTTATGGGGTGATAGTTTCCAGGATCCGTTGAGGCACCACCTTTATGGAGAGGGACCACTGTTGCTGTACGCCACTCTTTGGGCACATATCCTGTAGTAAGGCTGAGATTGAACAGTAGTTTTATGTTTGGGTTTAGCTCTTCTTGGAGTTCATGTAGGACGCAGCCTGGGACACCATCTGGTCCCATTGATGCTGTGTTTTTGCTTTGAGGAGGCGGCTCTTACCTGAGCATCTGAGATGTCAGGGGGGCAGCACTCTGCTGGGATAGATATTTGCCCTTTTGGTGGGGGGGGGTTGCGCTGAACCTGTCAGCTAGGATATTGGCAATGTCTGTGGGTTCAGTGTATTTTTTGTCATTTTGGACTAATTCTGAGCATATCTGGGAATTACCACCCAGGTTCCTAACATAACTAAAGAAAGCCTTGTGATTATCCTTAGTGTCCTGTGCAATTTTTCTCTCGCAGCTGGCCTTAGACAATTTTATGAGTGCCCGTAGTTTTTTGCTAATACTGATCAGTGATGCCTTCCCTTTTTGGGATTTTGCTCTATCATTTAGTTGCTTCCTCCTTCTATTGTATAGTTTGTTTATGGCTGGGGTCCACCAGACAGGACGTCTGCCTTTGGAGGATTGGGTCTTGGTTTTATTTGGGATCGCATGATCCATGCATTCCTGAAGGTGTTCATAGAATGCGTTTATAAATTGCGTTTATTTTATACCCAAAAATATGAAACCTAGTTAAGAATGAGGGTTAACAATAAAATTGTTTTAACACGGGGGAGTATGTAATACTATTTTAATGTTTAAATGGTTTTGTCCCTTTAAATCCATGTCTTTTTGGAAGAGATCTTATGTTTTGCGTCTTTTTCTGCTTAAAGCACACTATTGGCTGATATATTGTTACTCTGAGGAAGTCCCTTTATGTTATGAGATGAAAGCACTAAGTGTTATGCTTTAAGTGAATTGTTCTATTAAAGTTTTTTTATTCTAATGAATTGTCGTTGACCATTTGTGGATTATTGGACTCAACACTGTTTTTTGGAACAACGGGTTGCCTGCATCACCTGGGTATCCACGAACCTGGTTATAAGTTTGTTGGTGTTCTTTTTGTTGTTGGACATTCTTGATAAACCTGCAAGCAGTCCACTGATGCTGTACCAGCAAGCTCCCATTATCACCAAATACTGTAGAGCAGAAGTCAATGACTTAGAAAATTACAAAAAATAATACTGCAAGGACACAGCATACATCATTATCATGCTGATGGTAAAAATGCAGTGAAGAAACTAAGTGACTAAGGAAAAAAGCTACCACATTTGGTCTACAACTGCCACATTTAAGGCTATAGCTGCAGGAGGCAGTCTGGGACACTTTTGTTTTAAATTTGACAATAGATTTTCTCAGCAATTTAACTTTCCAAATACAAAATTAGTGTAATGCATTGTAAGAATGCAGCTGAATGCTAGTCAGAAATGTTTTTTTTTTTGTTTTTTTTTTTTACTGCTTTATACATTCACATCTTGTTTTTAACCACTTTTTCTGATATTAAAATGCAGTGCTAGTCAGTGCAGGTCAACATCTGCTGTTGACAAATACTTACTAATCTTGTTTTCAGACCCTGTGATCTCCAGCTGTTCATATGGCCTTCTATTTCTCTGTAAATATGGTATGTTTCAAAGATGCCTCCCTTAAGTAAGGTTTACTGCAGGCCACAGACCTATAAACATTTTAAAATTCTGCTAGATTTTGGTAAGAATATTTTGTTTTATGCTGTCACGGAACAGCTGAAAGATTTATGATAAAGGAAATGTTATTGTTCATACAAATCATAGGTCAAACATACCTCTCTTTTACCTCCAAATAAAATCAAAATAAAAAAAAATAATTATTTAAAAGGCCCCAAATTAGGGACATTTTATAAATGACAGTACTATTAAAAAATAAATAAATAGATAGTAAAAATTACATCCAATTTTAGATGGGATGGACCACAATATTTAAAACACATTAGGAGTGTCCCCTCATAAACTGGACAGTTGAGAATTATGCATATAACAGCTCTTTTGTTGGTCAGTTTTCTTTTTTTTTTCTGTTATCCAGGCATGACCCATTAGGCACTACTGCTTCCTGTCAAAGATGGCCAAGCATCACTGTTCTAGTATGGTGACTTATTCAGATTCAAATTAAATGCAGCTGGAGACTGACAGACTCAAGCACAGGGCTATCAAATGGACTCACAGTATCATGGGAAATACCATGTATACCTTGCCAGCAGCAGAACCAGAGCAAGCTATTCCCATGCCCTTTGCCATTTCCACAGTCTGGTACCAGACCTAACTTCTTTAAGCTGAGCACCAAGTCCTGCTTGACTATTTGAGGACCAAAACAAAATGCCTCCTTCTCCATTGAAAACTATACAAACCATTTTCTATAAATGTCCTGACCACATATGCAGTATCGGCATCCATTTTGTGGCTGCCTCCTTCACCCTATCCTAAGAACACTTCTGGGGAGTACCTGCCCTTGGACCATACCTGCATTTTCAAGGAGGGTTAGCCAGGGATGAATTTGTGAATATATACATTGAATGTTCGAGTTCCCATTGAATGATAATGCATCATGCTGCTTAATTAGCAGCAGGAGTGTTTTCCGGAGGTGGAGAAGATGCTGCATAATGAACCTATATCTCCACCCTATTTTATTTATCTGCTAGTGAATATTTAGATCCCTGGTTCTGCTATCTGTGAGACTATTGATATGAGGAAATACAAGAGATCCAGGACCAATGGGTTCCTTAGTGGCAAGGAAGGCAAAGTATATATTTCCACATAAGAGTCTATAAGATTATGAATAAAGGGAGGGTGCATAAGTCGTTTAAGCTAGGGATTTTTTTACCTAGAAACCATGGATGTCCTTCTAGTTGTCTGATATGTCTAGTGAGGTGCATCCCAAAGAGAGGCATTATATTTAATAATTGACCTAATCAATGTTGAATGTAAGGGACCGTGACTTTATTACACTTGCATGATATTCTTTTGGCAGTTAGCTGCACTAAGAAAAAGGATTACCACCAAGCACCTGAAAAAGGACTTTCACAGACATCTCCCCAGATTTGGGTTGGTTTAAGGTAAGCCCAGCTGCTTCATTTGGGATAGAATGTGCTGTGCCTCAACAAGATATATGACCAATGATTTGTGCAACCAATACAAATTGCCATTCTCATATAGACTTGCATTCATTCTCAAACAGCAGAAACCTAAAAATTCTTGACAATATTTAGCAGAATTTTAAAAAGTCTGAAGTATTTACACCCTTCAAAAACGTCAAATTAAGATGTCTTTGATACTATGATGCACCTCTTGCAGGCTCTTTGTTGTAAGCCAAAGTGGAAGACAGGCATAAATGTAAACTTTTCTAATTAATAGGATATGGTATTTATTTACCATTTGTTTATCAGTTAAGTGGACTGGTCTGTTAACCCTTTTCAGTCAAGATCCAGGTTCAGATAGCAACACATAAAGACACACACACACACACACACGCACACACGCACACACACACACACACACACACACACACACACACACACACACACACACACACACACACACACACACACAATACAGTAAACAGACCTTTGCAAGCTCTGGCTGCATCTTTTTGTACAGCTTGGTTGGCTCATTGTTATGAGTATAACCTCACAGCGAGAAGGATGGAACTATGGTCTTCTGCAAAAAACATCCACAAAAAATGTATTTGCAGTGGACAAGGCTCTTTTACCTGCAACATGGGGATAAGACTACACTCCAAGATTGGAGAAACTCAGAGCAGAAAGATAACGTGAAAATCGCAGCTCTCATTTTTAGCAAGTTTGGCCAGATGAGGTTTGCAATACAGAACGTATCAGTGGCAGAAAGAATTGTCCAGCCCAGAAGCTACATGTACTTCCCTAGTATGAAGTATGACATCGTAGCATGTGTCATCTGGAAGTAAATGCAACCCAGAAAGAAGATAGAGACAAAAAGCTAAGCTGAAGAGAGCAAGGGAGGAAATCTCATTCATACACCCATTAATGAAATCTTTGTAATCATATCTTAGTTTACATATTTCTTCATGACAATTTTGTTGTAAATGAATGAGCAAACAAAATGTTCGTATATGTGAACTGCACATCAAAAATATTATTGGAGATGTCCATTTTTGTTATATGTCATTGACCATTCTTACCTCTAATGTACACATTGATGCTTTAATTCCTGATTATAAAGCTGACTAATGCTTTTGCTAGCTCTGGTTGCTGCTTTTTGTATAGCTTTGTTGGCTCATTGCTAGGTGTTTCACCTCATAGCAGGAAATCTGAACCTAGGCTAAACCCACAAGTACTCTCTGAGTGGAGTGTGCATCTCTCTGTCACCAAGACAGATACATTACACTGATTGAATAAGTGATTGACTTATATTTATTGGGTGCATTTACTCTTGTACTTCTGGCTTAGGTCATAGGTAAAGGGATGTTTTGAAGTAGATATATTATTCATTTAACAAAAGCATCACTTTTTATTGAAGAACGCTGTAATATGATAGTTGTTTTAAGCCTTTTACCATCTAATCTGCTTGTTGATGTTACTTAAAACATTGCATTTCCTGCCTGTTTTTGCAATCTGATTCTTTTAAACAGCATTGCCTTTTTGCAGTGTACCTTTTAGGCTGAAAACCAAAATTGTTCTCTTTCATTTTTTCTTTTTTTATGAAGAGGTTGATCACCTTATATATACCTTGCTTTCTCTGCTACACAGTGTTCCTGCATATATCATTGCAAAGTTTCCATAACTAAATAATTTGTGAGACAGTTCCTCATTTATTTAAATTCCTCTGTCCTTGCCTGGGACACTGCTCTTCTATTCCCATAATTTCTCATGGTAGCTACAGTTTTATATATGGCCATGAATAAAGCATTTATTGACATACATCCTAATAAGTCATTGTACCGATTACATGATAACACTGTCACAAATGCCAGGAAATCCGTCCACAGATGGCAGCCTGAAATGAACATGTAACTAACTCGATTAACTATTTTAGTAACCATTCTTATTGGAGGGTTTTGTGATTCCTTTCTTTGAAACAGTAAAATAACTATTTTTCATTATGAATGAAGACCTACAGCTTCCCTCTTGTTTGTTCTGTCAGTTCTATTGCATTTCTGTACCATTATTTATTTCATAGGTTCATAGGTGTGTACTAGGCTAATGGTCCTTGAGCCTTTACAAGCCTAGCCCATAGGATTACCCTGGCATCGTGCCACTCAACCTTAGTTTCCAGTGCCTCTGTCAAGTAGAGCCACTGAAGTGATCCCCAGGGTGAATTTTCTATTTCCCATCCACTCATTAAGATTTCTCTTGAAGAGGGCCAGTGAGGTGCTCTGTTTGACATGTATGGGATGTCTATTCCATAGCATGGGCAGTCTCTGGGTTATGAATCTGTCCTTCCAGCATGTTTTGTTGATTGTGGTAATGAGGTTGAGGTCTCTGGAGCATGTGGTGTGGAGGGATTGGGATTTCTTTAGCTGTAGCATTTCTAACAGAGCTGGGTCAGACATGGCTTTCTAAGTCAAGCAGAGATCACCTCTAAGTAGGCGATATGAGACAGAGTATAATTGGAGATTTTTGAATCTGTCCATATAGGAAAAGTGTTTAAGGCCTAGGATCCTCTTTGTAAGGTACTTTTGTGGCCTCTCCAGTTGTTGCAGGTGTCTGGTGAGGTACATGCCAAATAGGGCATTGTTCTCAGTGATTGGCCTAATGAGGGAAGAGTAGAAGGAGACAATGACCTATTTCTTCCTGGATGCAAAACCCTTAGTAATGAGATGTGCCATACAGAAGGGCTTTCTGACCACAGTGGCAATGTGGTGGTCAAAAAAGAGGTTGCTATCATACTGTGTTCCCAGATTTATAGCCTTTTGTGTTCGGTGGACTACCATCAATGTAGTAATTAATGGGAGCCGGGTTTTTCCCAAAGAGGATCACAACACATTTTTTGGCATTGAACTTAATGCAATGGTTCTGACACCAGTCGTTGGTCTCAGTGAGGCCTTTCTGTAGGATGTCAACATCACTTGGGGAGTTAGTAATAGCTCCCAACTTGCAATAGTCTGTGAACATTGTCAGCCAGAGTCTCTTCGTGTTGGCCTGGACTTCAGAGAAGTAGATACCAAACAGGAGAGGACCCAGGACCGAACCCTCTGGGACTCCACTCATGACTGATCAGCAGTCTGACTTGGAGTCAGCTACTTTCACACTGTGGGTTCTATCTGTGAGCCAGTTTGCAACCCACCTAGTGATATAGGGGTTGATCTCTAGCTTAGTGAGTTTTTCAATGATTCCTGAGTGGGGAATGGTATCAAAGGCCAAGGCCAGATCAACGTAGGCTGTATGAACCACCATGCCTTCATCCACAGCTCTGGTAACTGACTCAAAGAAGTCGACCAAGTTGAGCAGCCATGATCTACCCTTCACAAAACCAAGCTTTGTGGGATCCAGAGTTTGGAGAATCCCTATATCCTTATTTATTAGTTCCATAGCTTTGCATGTCAGACTTGTCAGGCTAATGGGGCAATAGTTCCCAGAGTCTGTAGTCACTCCTCCTTTGTGGAGAGGGAAGACTGTAGCAGTGCACCATTCAGTAGGTACAAAGCCTGAGGTGAGGCTGTGATTGAACAGGGCACGCAGGTGAGGTGCCAGTTCAATCTGTAGTTCATGTAGAACACAGCCAGGGATATTGTCAGGTCCCATAGAAGCTGTATTCTTGGCCTTGGACAGTGCTGTTTTAACCTGTGCAGCAGTAACACTGGGTGCCTGGTAATCTACTGGTATTGTGAATGGTCCTTTGTGGGGGGGGGGGTAAAGTTGGCACTGAATCTGTCAGCCAGTATATTGGCAATATCCGTTGACTCAGTATAAGAGGTACCATTGTGCAGTACTCAGAGGAAATCTGGGTATTGCCATGGAGATTCTTTACATAACTATAGAAGGCCTTGTAGTTGGCTTTACTATCTGCTGCAATTCTGTTTTCATAGCTAGCTTTAGAGGATTTGATGGGGGATCTCAACTTTTTGTTGAGGCTGATAAGGGAGTTTTTCCAGTCTTGGGACTTCACCTTATTCTGCATCAGTTTCCTCTTCCTGTTGTAGAGTTTGTTTATGGCAGGGGAGCACCAGATCGGCTTCCTTTTATTGGAGGAGAGCATCTTGGTTCTATTAGGTGTGGCGAGATCCATGCATTTGTGCACATGCTTGTACAGTGCATTGGTGTATGATTCAGCATTCATGCAACTATTCTCCATTTGCATGGGTGCCATGAAGTTAGCCACCTCTGTTTTTAGGAGCCCAAAGTTAGCTCTGGAGAAGTTTTTCATGGTGGTTACCTTTGGAGAGGGGGGGTTGGAGGGATGCGGATTTCCAAGGTGATTAGTTTGTGGTCAGATCTAACCAGGGAGGAGTTGAATACTGGTGTAGAGCAATGGTCTCCCATATTAGTAATGACCAGGTCAATGATGTTGCTACCTCTAGTGGGGGTAAGAATGAGCCTGTCCAGGGCATTGGAATTAATGAATTCCAGGAAACGATGGGCATTGATACATGAGCAGTTTTCCTAGTTAATGGAAGGGTAGTTGAAGTCAACCAGTATGAAAGTGTTAGGTTGGACCCTAATATTCTCCTGGGTGCTTAGGAACATGGAGTGAGAGTCTTGGGACATGGTTGGGGACCTGTAGCAGGCTATGACCTGAATCACTGTCTTACCCAATGTTAGCTGCACCTGAAGTATCTCTGATGCATTATGTTGGGCTACCAGTCTGGAGGTGTGCACATCCTTTATGAATATGGAAACACCACTGCCTTTGGAGCTTCGGTCCAAGTTCTTGGGCCAAAAGGTGTGGAATGAGTTATAGCCTGGTAGTGCAGGGGTGCTTTCTGCTGCTTCGAACCTGGTCTCTGTTACAGCACACATGTCAGTGTTCTCCATTTTAAGGAGTGCTTTGAATGAGTGCATTTTAATATTTAGACTTCTAGCGTTGAACAGCATGACCCTTAGGTTGCATTTGTTTGTAGCTGTTACAGTGATAATTTGGTCTTTGGAACACCACCTAAAAAAGGCACTATAGGGGTAGCAAGAGCCTTGGCCAGTATCCGGAAGCACAGGGGTGACAGATGCAGGCCATCTCTGGCAAAGCATCAAGGTCTGTCGATCATGCCATTGCAGGCAGACAGATACTGGATCCTCTTAGAATGACACCAGAAACTTAGCCAATTGTTGAAATCAATCAATTTCTGCTTTTACTGTGATATTATTCTGGGTGATAGTAGGATGCTGCTCAGGGCTAGGGTCATACCCGCCTGGACTACATAATCCGAGAGCTCCTCCATGTCTCTTTTCATTTAGTCCAGGGAGGTACATCTCAGGTCATTCACGCCCACATATTCATAGGTTCATAGGTAGGTAGGTACTAGGCTATCTGCCCGAGGGCATTTATAAGCCTAGCCAGAGTGTGTCAGCTTTCGCCACCCCATTGATTAATTAACTGAGACTCTGTCAAGAAGAGCCAGTGAAGTGATCCCAGGGGTGTATTTTCTGTTACCAATCCACTTGTCAAGGTTTCTCTTGAAGAGTGTTAGTGAGGGGCTCTGCCTAATGTAGCTAGGAATTTTGTTCCAAAGCATGCAGAGTTTCTGTGACAGGAATCTATCCCTCCAGCATGTTCTATTTATTGTTGTGGCAAGGTTTAGCTCACTAGAGCGAGTGGCTCGCAGTGACTTGGATTTCTTTAGATGGAGCATGTCCATCAATTCTGAGTTGGACATGGCTTTGTAAGTCAGGCAGAGATCACTGCTGAGTAAGCGACATGCCACTGAGTACAGCTGGAGTTTTTCCATTCGGGCTGCATAGGACATATGTTTGAGTCCAGTAATCCTCTTGGTGAGGTACTTTTGTGGTCTTTCCAGCTGTTGGAAGTGTCTTGTGAGGTACATCCCAAATGGGGCATTGTACTCTATGATGGGTCTGATGAGTGTTGAGTAGAGGGGCACTATAACCTCTTTATTTCTAGATGTGAACCCTTTAGTAATTAGATGGGCTACATAGAAGGATTTCCTAACTACTTTGGCAATATGATTGTCAAAGGAGAGATTACTATCTACCTCGGTACCCAGATCTCTTATTACCCCTTCTGTATTAAGGTGGCTGCCACCTATGTGGTAATTCATGGGTGTTTTGTTTTTCCCAAATGAGATGACTATGCATTTTTTGGCATTTAGCTTGAGACCATGACTTTGACACCAGGTGTCCGTCTCAGTAAGGCCCTTTTGGAGAATGTCCGTGTCAGCCAGAGAGTCAATTATGGTTCCCAGTTTGCAGTCATCAGCGAACTTGGTTAGCCATAGTCCTCCTGTGTTTGCCTGTACTTCTGACAAGTATATGCTGAACAGTAGGGGTCCCAGGACTGAGCCTTGTGGTACACCACTTGTGACTGGTTTAGAGTCGGACCTGGAGCCCGCTGTTCTTACCATGTGAGTTCTGTCTGTAAGCCATTTGGCAACCCATCTCATGATGTAGGGGTTTATGTTCATGCTGGTGAATTTTTCTATAATTCCCGAGTGGGGAATGGTGTCAAAAGCCTTGGCAAGGTCAAGGTAGGCTTTGTGAACTACCTTCCCCTCATCTATGGCCTTGGTGACTGTCTTGAAGAAGTCATGCAGGTTTAGTAGGCATGATCTGCCCTTAACAAGGCTGAACTGGGTCGGGTCAAGTGTTTGGAGGTTCCCAATGTCTTTGTTATTGAGTTCCATGATGATGCGCTCCATAGCCTTGCAGACTAGGCAAATGACAGAGTCATATTTGTACCTGTTGTTGAGGGACCTGAGCACGTATGTTATGTGGTGGATCCTGGCACCTGACAGGCAGCTGACTGTTACTTTCTCCTTATTCAACCTAGTGAGTGAGACATCAGTGTGCCTCACTACCAAGTCACCTGTGACTAGTGTGTTGGGCATGCTGTTTTGCCTTAGGGACTTTGGTTGAGTGGCACATGGTTTAGGAGAGTTGTGTGTCTTGTGATTAGTGTTGTGTTGTGGTGGTCGAGTGCATTTCTGCCTTAGAGATCTCTGCTGCTTGGATAGATTTTTATTGAGTGCCTCCACGAAGGTGGGTGTGTGGTTTGTGTTTTTATGTGAAGCCAGTGCTGGTGTGTGTGTTCTGGAGGGCTATGTGTTCCATGTGGTGCAAGTGTTGGCCTTCTCCTCTTGACCAGCTATTCCGGTCTTGGCTGGAGAGTGCGTGGCTTCCAATTTGGATATATAAGTGCATCTCTCGCTAGTCTGAATGTTGGAAGCTAAGAGGAGAGGCTTGTCAGTGTACATGAGGCAGTTGCTACATTGCCTCAGGATGCCCAAGTTCACCAGGTTAATAGGAGAAACCACAGGGAATTGGCCTTTAGACATGCCTGGAGGGGTGGGCATTAATAAAATGTACTGGAGCTGTTTCCTTGTAGAACATTTAGTGCTGGTAGCACTTTTGTGTGCTACAATAATTGCTACAAGAAGTCTGATAAAGTGCTAGACTAATAAGCTAGTAAAAGTACAGGAGAGGAGAGAACTAGCAGATCTAAGGGAAAAATTGAAGACCAGACTTTGGCACCACTCAGAAGCTTACAGTCCTGGATACAGCAAATCTGTATCTGGACTGGACTAGTTACAGGAAAGGTGATAAACAAGTGCAAATGCAGGTTTTTAAACCAGAAAGTTGAAAGAGATGGAGCAACTGCCCAAACAGCCAATAAACTACAATTTCTGGGCTAGAAACCCCTCATCTTATGGTAAATAGGCTACCTAGTGCCTACCACTCCCAGTGATAAGCTAGAAGGCTTCCCTCCAACACAGAAAGGCTTGGGGGACTCAGGAACTTAGCAAATCTGTATCAGGACTAGACTAGTTACAGGAAAGGCAGGAAAAATGCAAACATGAAAATTTCCTCCTCTGCATACAGTAAGAGCAAAATGAAATGCCATATATTTACAGTCACAGTTTTCTAACTGTAACACACTTATTCATAGGTCAATACTAGGCTAATAGTCTGCATACTGGTAGCCTAGTATTTACCTATGAATATGAGTGTTACATAACTGTAACACACTTATTCATAGGTAAATACTAGGCTACCAATATGCAGACTATTATACGATCACCAGTAAACATAGGTCAGAATCAAACCTTGTATGCGCAAGATAAAAACCTTAACCATTATGCCAGCCCTGACTCTGATCATCACATGCAATCCATTTTCCCTTAATGGCCTCTACACCTGTGATTCTATGTCCCATAGTCTGCATTTTGACATGTAGTACTTTCCCTTCCTTAGCCTTGTTCCTTCATTCACCCAGTCTTTCTTTGTACTTCCTGTCTACTGCTTTGTTTTACATATCTTCATCTCCTGTACTTGTTTGGTATAACAACCCATGTTTTTTTTTTTTTTTTTCATTTGCAATATAATTGCCATCCAACTTTAAGTACACCTTCTCTCCTTGGGTCATGCTCAGAAGACTCATTCTGCTACAATTTTTTATGCTTATTAATTGTGTCAGTGAGATGGTTTTGTCACCTTTGTTGATGCTTTCTACATGCTGGTAATTGTTAAAAAATCAGATTGGGAGGATGAAACGATCATACAATGTAACAAGAAGAGCATGGAAATAGCACAGGCTGCATATCTATCCTGAGACAAAATGTTCTCTAGGCTTTTCTTATGTTACACAAGTGCTCAATAGTCTATTAAAGTCTCACAAGCCTGATGTCTCTATCATTTTTCGATTGTAGAATAAATGATTAGTTATACTTCTCTTTGATGAGATGGGGATAGCTATGATTAATAAGTCGCATTCCAATTATTCTGTGCATTTTAACAAGCCTCTACTGAACTGCAAACTATTATACTTAGATATTCTTCACTAGCTTTCAGCCATCAAAGACTCAAAAAGATCAGGAGTACAATAGAAAGCTGCCTCTGCTTCTGGGGAACATCACCTGTAATTTATTCATTTCAGATACCCTTTATGGCGCATTACAAGACAGATGCATGATATGCTTCCAACATCCATAGACCTGAGGCATAATATAATTGAACCTAAAATCAGAAACTGATAAATGTGTGATCATTTGAGCTGCCTTTTAACATTATTACAAAAACAGCTTGCTTCAGAATAATTATTTTACTGTACCACTGAAATGCTATAATGACCATTCCATGCTGCTAAAAACTGTAACCACTGATTTCTGGAACATTTCTGCCATGCATTAGAAAAAGTATCTTATTGCCTGCAGACAAATAAACAGTAATTGTAAATCTGTCCTTCTATGCTTCATAGAACAAATGAACTCATTTCATACTGAAAAAAAGAATTGCTTAGTAAGAACATGTCATTAACTGTAAGACAGTTCTCTGCAAAATAGCTACCTAATCTGCAAAACAGCTATCTAATAAATAGTTTGATGAAAATTTCTAATACAAATGGAATTTTTTGGCTTTTAGTGGCTTAAAGCTCTGGGTGTCATATTAAGAGACTTCACTGAAATCTTTGAGCTTTGTCTTATTATGTTACTAAGCAAGACTGCAGACATATTATTTTCATGATTTCTTCAGTCATGGACTAATAATTGTGTTTCTTCTGTTTATTATTATTAATTGTACATACTAGAACACTAAAAACACAGAAGTATTGCAAAAATCAAATAACACATCTTAGCTATTTGAGAAAAATACTCCTAATACAAAGATGTGTTAAGCTTCCAACCTATTACAAAATCAAAGGCAACTTTGCCACTATAGTTAAACCTAGGTTACAGAGAAAAGAAACTTAAAAGATTTGCTATGTATTCTTGCCTTGTATTACAGTGGGAGTTAGTGTTTCTAGAAGCCATAATCTGTGACAATTTCCATCACATTAAAATGCTCTAATGATGTCTGACTTACTTGTGGCACAACAGTTTACTAATCATGCCTCTCCAATTTCCCTTGCCTGAAATAACAGAATGAATAAATAACAAATTGTGTGTTATTGTTTGACCGAACTTGACAGTTTATTAGCTGCTGACAGATGTTTTATTTCAGTAATAAAATGTAACAGGGTACATGCCTGACTGAAATAATATTGTTTCTTTTTTGCACCAAGACTTATCGTACATTTAGGTGTTGACAGTTACAGAACAGATATGATTTTGTATAGTAGACAGTTTTGAATATCTTACTACATTCTTTAATATTCAAACACTGAGGCAAAAAAATTATCTTTTAATCTAGTCGTATTTTACATGACATTCCATAAGCTTTAAAATGAGGTTAAGTCAGAAAACAAACAATTCTGTGACATTACTGCTCTTGAGCAATGCGAACTTCTGGTCTGGTTACTTGTTACGCTACAAGTGTGAGGTAGGGTTTAAGTAGGGACAATATCTCGACATTTGGGAGCTATCATTGAGCAGTTCTCTCAGTAATATGCGCCATATTATTATTCACTGACTATTGAAACAAGGACGCTCTCCATATTAAACATTTAGCATCACACTGGGGATTAAGAGGAGCAGAAGGGTTATAGTTGGCAGACATGATTAAGGTGGCACAGGGAGAAAGCCCCCAGTTTCATCCTTAATCATGCGTGCTAGCCTTAACCCTAGCCTTATCCCTGCTGTTGCTCCTAAACTTTGCCCTACACACTACATTACCAAAATCCCTTTAGCTAGCAGTACCACTATGCACGCAATTTATGTCAGAAGGATTGTTAATTAATTCATTCATTAATTTGTAGTTGAGAAACTGCATAAAGTAAATGTTTACTCTCTTTCTGCATTCATAGGTTCATAAGTGAGTACTAGGCTAATGGCCCTGAAGCCTTTACAAGCCTAACCCATAGGATTACCCTGGCATCGTGCCACCCAACCTTATTTCCTAGTGCCTCTGTTGAGTAGAGCCACTGGAGTGATCCCTGGGGTGAATTTTCTATTTCCCATCCACTCACCAAGACTTCTCTTGAAGAGGGCCAGTGAGGTGTTCTGCTTGACATGTATGGGAAGTCTATTCCATAGCATGGGTAGTCCCTGGGTTATAAACCTGTCCCTCCAGCATGTTCTGTTGATTGTGGTAATGAGGTTGAGGTCTCT